>NC_081418.1:10511566-10743128 GCF_949786415.1 Peromyscus eremicus | reverse complement strand
TATAATAACCATGCAAGCCCAAAGATGGCAGAAAGAAGTAATAAAGGTAACATAAAAATAGGTAAAAGAGAAATGATAAAAACAGTAGAAAATATCAAGAAAACCAAAAAATTGGATTTTAGAAAAGCAAACTGAATACACAAAAGCCTTAGCAATACAATGAATGAGTGAGAACTTAAGTAAAAATGCATATGACCAAAGATGTATTACAGTGTATCTAAATACAGAGTATCATGAGACTGTTAGAAGCAACTATATACAAAGAATTGAGTAGTTTAGAAGAAATGGCTGAATTATTTGGCTCAAGACTGAATCATGAAGAAGTCAAACTTGAGAAGAGCAACAATGAATGAGGAAAAAACAAATAACAATAATCTCCCATCAAGTGAAAGTTCCGGGATCTACTGTCTCAGCGATATAACCACAGGGAACTGAAAATCAAAATCACAGTGTGATAGCACTTTGCACTGTGCCTCCCATGCTAGTAAATGCTGGTGAGGACGACGGGGGAAAGGGCCCTTATATACTGCTGATGTGTATGATATAAATGCGCTCATTGTGTGAAAAGTTTAGAAATAGCTCAAACCACTAAAAGTAGAACTCAGTGACCCAGTGATATCACTTTATGTACACATTTGTATATAACAGACCCAGTATGTAGTCACAAAGGACCAAATAAAGACTCAATTAGGAATCAGTAAATATATGGACAAAGAATAGTTGGTATATGTCAAAGTGGAATATTGTTCATCTATAGAAAGTAGGTGCCATTTTGAAAATAACATAAATGAATGTGGAAGAGAGTACATCAAATTGGGTACAGAAAGACAAATAAATAACCACATGATGTCGGTTGTGTGAGGTCTAAACGTGCGTCACATTGGAATAGAGTACAGAGTGGTGGTTACCAAGACTGTCCTGGGTAGAGGCAGAGAAGTTGTCAACAATCATTTAGACAAGAGAAGAAAATTCTAAAAGACTATTGTACAGAATGGTAACTTAATTTAGTAGCATGTGAAGAATTATATTATAGTCTCAAAAATAAACAATTAATGACATTAAAGTAGAAGGAAATTGTTCTCATCTTAACACTGGTAAGTGAGATCTCACAGACTAATTGCCTGCATTTGGTCATCTATTATAAGTGTGTACCTCAAACCAGCATCGTGCACAATACATATACATACATACGTATATACACATACATATATGTATGTATCTTGTGCAAGATGCTGGTTTGAAGTAAACACACACATATATGTACAGTTTAAAAATGAACAGATATTAAATTCAACAGTTGATAAGTGGCATGCTTTTGTTGTGAAAGTAAAATGCAAAATACTTAGTGGTATAGATATTCGTTTAGAGTTATATAAATCTTCACCTCCCACAGAAAGCAAGATTTTACTTTTTCATTTTCTTTATTGTTGAAGGTGTCATCTTCTCTTATTTTATGAGTACTGTGTGTTGAGAACCACATTGGCTTTTATCTTATAAGACCCTATGAGACCAATTTTGCAACTTCCTTTATTTCTATATCTACCCTATCTTCCTTAAGCATACTTAAACATAAGCCTGGGTTGTTGTTCTTTATTTTAACAACAATTACCAGTGACTTGTCTCTGGGTACATTAAATGACTCCCAACATCTTATTATTCAGAATTGTTGAGTGTATAGAATCTTCCCTAATAGGGTATTTTAAGTTGATTGAACTATTTCACAATATCCCTATTTTATTAAAAAACAGACATTGGAAACTAGAAAACATTGTGAGAAACAGTCTTATAGAGTCAAACAATTCTCACCTTGTATTTCTTTAAATACTAACAAATTGCATGAATGTATCACATGTCTGATGATGTAAAAAACAAGGCCTATTTTAATATAGAATTTTTTCTTGAAGAAGAATGGGTTTACTTATGTAGAAAAGCATCTAACGTTTTCCCCACGGAGAATGTCGTTTTCAGAAGTTTACTGGAAGACCACAGGCTTTCCATATGGAAAATGTCAAAATAAATGCTTTGCTCAGTGAAAACTGAACATTTACATACAGAGAATTGAAACTAGGCCTGTGAGCTGATTTATCTTATATTCAAGTGCCCCCTCGAGGACAGAAACCTAACTACATGACAAAAATATCAGAAATCTCAAGCAATGAATTATCAAAAAATTATTTTAATGATCAAATGTGTATCAGAGTTAATGAAGATACACTTATTGTAAACCAGGTGATTATTTGTTTATTGTTTTCTATGTATTATTTGTTCTTGAAGAATAAAACTCCAAAAGCAGGTTTATCCTAATCAAAACTCAGAATGTACAACTTTTTAAGGCACATGTTTGTCATCACAGAGGGATCGTAAACTGGATAACTTTGAGCTTCCTCATTTCTGTTGTATTTCAAAGCCTTGGTTGTCGGCGCTCCTGGCCTAGCCACTCACTTGAGCTATTCTTGGATCCCTGGCAGGTTAGTCCAGTAGCCACAGAGGACTTAGTGCTCTGCCATGGTGCCAACGAAAGCGCTGCATGTGCAGATAACATTGAATGCTTCCAGCCATGGATGGTACCGTGTCTGTGAAGCTCTCCTCAGTGGTTGCGCACCTTCCAAGCACCTTGTCAGAACATGAAGCCTAGGCTTTCTACATTCATAAGCTTCTCCTCTGTCAAAGTATTTTTCTGCATTATTGTTTCTCAAAATACTCATTTATCTGAAAGTTCCTTTCTCCAAAGGCTCTACATTTTTAAACAGTATATAATATGTAAAGACATCCACATTATTTTCCCTCTTTTGCTAGTATTCCTTCTTGTAGCAATGGATGATGTGAATCTTCTACCAGCCAAACAAGAAAGAACTAGACAGAAAAGTTGTAGTGATTTTTTTCCGTTTTTTGAAACAGTGCTTCTTTTCAAACACTGATTATAGACATAGGTCTTTGAACTACTATTAAATGAACAGATGAAACTAGTGATGAAATATGGACAGATTGACTACATATGTTAAAGTAAATTTTATAAAACTATTCAGATTGATATTGTATTTTGTTTTTCTAGGTTTAAATGGATTTTCAACATTAGATGTATATCAAGATGAATATTTTTAATATATTAATTCTATGCTATTTTTTAATTAAACACCAATTATCAAATTAACTCTGGACAACAAATAAAGTATGCTCCCTTTTTTGGTTTTAAATCTGGAATATACTAAGTTTGTAAGTTTGTAAATGTAATTTTGTTAAGAATAGGAAGCTATTAAAATGCAGTGTGTCTCAGAGGTGAAAATTGGTTAAAGTTTAAAAGTTTAAATTAAGAATGTCATCAGGAACAAACTTGTAAACTATGTGGGACAATTTAAAAACAACAACAACAACAAGCAACAACAAGTCAGAAAGGGTATCAAGTTTGAAAGTCCATACCATAAGAGGAGAGAACACCATTTGGAATGTTGAATCCAGCTTAAAAAGATGTTGGCTTCAGGGTAATGTGACAGATTTTACAAAGTTAGGTAAAACTTGAAAAAAAAATACAGACATTTGGGTTTACATGAGTGACACTGAAAATTTAGCATCACATACTTAAGGGAAATTATTCATGTGCACATGTGCATACACACACGTGCACACATGCACACAAACAAACAGTGCCTACAAAAATGCCTACTACTGAGAACTGGGCAGGACAGTTGAGTTAAAGTAATCTTTTGGGGAGAAATGTCTGGGACTATTGTGGAGAAATACTTACACTTGCCAAATGTTGACTGTGATAACTCAAAAGACTAATAAGCTCAATTCTGTTCTTTTAGATTTGAAATGATGGTATCACTTTTACTTGCCAGTGAAGGCTATCTCCTCTTCTTGTTAGCATTTGTCTAGACTGCACTCAGGACTTTCTCCAGTTACCACATTCCTATGATTCAGTTGGGCCATCCAGACATTTTGCTTAGTCATGAGAAGATCAAGAATTTGCAATTGAGTTTCAAGTTTATCTTCAGACTAAATATAAACATTTCTCCACAAACAGAATTAACACCACTTTCTAGTACCAGCAAGTCTACAGCTCTTATTCTTAAAATGTGACAATTAATCTGATACTTCATGTCTCCTGTAGATAATTGTACATATGAATTGAAATCAATTCTATATGAAAGCACACACCCAAAGAACTCCTTAAAAAACTCAATAGCAATAATAATAAAAACCATTAGCTAAGCCAGTTACAGAAAATAAGTGTTTGTTAGCTTGCATTATAGTTTGGATTCCAATTAGTATGTCAGACATGGCCAGGGGTACTAAGTTGAAAGAAAACATTACTATATTCAAACTTGGTGGTCCACAGTGTGCTTCCAGGATCAGTTAGAATGTTTTCCCCATAGCTCATGCTGGACTATTAAAAACATGAATTTGTAGTTATAAAACATTTGTATCTAGCAGATGTTTAATTAAGATAAAAAATTCTAGTGTCCTCAGGTAGCTGATATTTAACATCTACAGCTGGCAGTTTTTCTTGTCAAGACATATTAGGAACTCTATTAGTTCCTTCTGCCTGCTGTGAAAAACAAAAGCAAAGCAAACAAAACCAAACCACTAGTCTGGTGGCTTGTGACAACAGGTATTCATTTTGTCATTATGTCCAAGTTGTGTACTTGAAAACTCATATCTCTGGGTCAAAACTAGGCTTTTTATTTGGGTTGAGAGCTCTGATAGAAAATCATGACCCTTGCCTTTTTTTGTTGTTGTTGTTTTTTGGTTTTGTTTTAGTTTTTGTTTTTTTGAGACAGGGTTTCTCTGTGTACTTTTGTGCCTTTCCTAGAACTCACTTTGTAGACCAGGCTGGCCTTGAACTCACAGAGATCCACTTGCCTCTGCCTCCCGAGTGCTGGGAGTGCGTGCACCACCACAGAGGCGACCCTTCCTTTTCTGATTTGCAGTGGCTATGGGCACTCATTGAGCATGCATCTTTATGTCCATAGTGTCTTCTCATCTTTTCTGAATGCCTCTTGTGGAAATGAGGAACAGACTGGTGGTGACTCAGGGTACAGCACTTAGGAACTGAGAGCCATGTTGTGTGTCTTAGAATCAATTTAAAATTTAAATTGTGTTCTTTAATGTGCATTTTATCTTTTATTTTATTGTTTTGAAAAAGGTTCTCATGAAGCCCAGACTGGTTTTGAATTTGCTGTATAGCCAAGGATAGCCATGATCCTTCTACCTCTGTATTTCTCCATATTGTTGGGTTTAAAGTGTACATCACCAAACCAGGATTAATGATGGAAATAAAGTCAGGACAAAGGACTTCCATGATGAAATATATCAATTGCATACACACTGACTGTATACAATTTCACTATATACAGGCTGTTATATAAATAAGACTTATTTATTATATATATTATATATATTTTATTCTGAATAAGATTGAGATAATAAATTTGAAATTTGATTTTATTCAGAAACATTTTAGTATTTCTATAGATACTTTCTTAAAACTCAAGCTGTGTCAGTCTTGTTAATTCAGTAGTAGCAAATGTCTGTAGGAAAAATGACATAAGAAATAACTATTTCAGACAAAATAATACAGCTTACACATATCTTGCATGATTTTGAAGAATGAGTACATAAGACTAACACATTTTAACTAGCTTCTAGGTTGAAAACCAGCCAGATAGAACACAGCACCTTCAATCATAGGACAGGGTTTAAAGTCAAAGAGTTGCCATGTTAAGAATATTAATGAATCAGTCAGAAAAAGAAAAGAAATTATCACTGTGAAAGATAATATATACAAAGCATTAGGCAGCTACAATAACAGTCAGATCTGTCTTCAAACTTTGCTTTTGCCATTTACTAGCTATATAATCTCAGACACAATCTTTTACTGAGAATTGTATCTGTCAAATAATTACTATAACAACATGCTAATAGAGTACATGAAAAAGGTAAGTTCTAGATAAAAGGCAATTCCATTGGTCTTCCATTCATAACAATTATCTGTTTTCTTTACAGTCCTAGGTGGCTTGCTTATAATCATACCTTACTACTTTAAGAATGGGGGGAAACTGTAAGTCTAGATGAGTTTTGCAAAGGAAAAGGGGACATCCACTGTCAGATTTGTTTCGTGATTTATAGTTTCAAACTATGCCAATCTCAAATAACACAGACCCAAAACATTTACAGAATTTGACCTTAATTTTACAAATTCGTCCTTTAACTATCTATTCTATGAAAAAGACTCCATCACCAAACACTAGACATGTTTTTTGAACAACCTTTTCAATTGCCATGATCATAGTTTTAACTTCCGCAAAACCTTTATCTAAAAGCAGAGTTTCTCACAGCTCTTCATATAGGCTCTTACTTGTTTGCAGAAATACATTGAATATTATGGAATATAAGTGGTGTAGAACTCTAAATTGATTAATAAAATCAGTATTATTATTTTGTCCAACTATAATGAAAATGTCAATAACAACGGGCAGCTCAAGAATTTACAAAACCAAAATAAGTAAAATGATTTTGTAATTATTTTGATGCCCTTGGACCTGAAGGTATGGCCACTATATATGTGAATAAACACTGCTGCTGGATGGATCTTAAAGAATGTGCACCACAATCATAAATGGTTCTTTTTCTCTCAGGATGCTATTACAGAAATAAAGAGAAGCAAGGCATTATAATTATAAGACTATCTGTTATCTATTTCCCAAGGTTTTATATTTTCCATTAAGATCCTAACAGACTGCATTGCAGAAGAGACTTCTTCATAAGACAACTTCCTAACTGATTTAAACATAACTTTTAAAGACTTATCTTTCTTTTTTAAAATAGCATTTGGAGATTTCCCAAGCACAATTTGTGTCCCTTATCTCCTTAAAATATAACAGTGGATGGATAAATTAGTCTTATCTTAATGAGGTGGAGTATCACTGAAAGAATAAATTGTTATAATGAACATAATAGAGCAAAGGCCTCAAGGTTCCCCCACCCCCTTTCTGTATTTGTGTGTGTGTTCATATGTGTGCCTGTGCTGTGTTAAATTTTATAACTATTCTTTTTCATTCACAGCACTTTTATCTGCATTATCCAATGTCTACACTGCTACTTTAGTTTTACAACAACTGTTACAGAGTATATAGTATGTGTCTTCTTAGTTTTCATCTAATCAAAGAGAAACAGGCTCATCTAATTAAGGAGAGAGAGGTTCGTCCCACACAGTGTTTCGCACAGTGTTAGTGTATCATGTAATAGCTAACAAGGTCCTCTTAAAGAATCTGTGGGAACAGGGCTCTTTGTGTTGTGTCACAGTGAGTAGGAAGCACTGCCTGTGAAAGCTGGTGTTTGCCATTGCTTCACTGTCCTTACCGAACACTAGAACATCACTGATCATAAAGAAACTTTCAGTCAAGTTATCTGAGACTTTCCAGTGTTGAAGTAGTTAAACTATTTTCCTCTTAAAGCTTAGCATATCAATATTGGTAGTATATTGCAATCCATATTACAGTAGTGAATGCACTAATAAATAATATTCTTATATGTAAATCTTATAGATCACTAAGCAGAATGGGGTCATTATGCTACCCTGGCCTTACCATACGTATAAGGAGTTTCTTCTTGTCTTTTACCAAATATTACATTAATATTATTATTAAAATATTTACAAAATACTTCTAATTTTCATATTTATATGAAATATTGTATCTATCCCATTTGCTCTTAAGCAGTCTGTATGTATACATCCCTTTACATGTATTAGAGTCTTCATTTGTGTTACACATTGATGACATGTTTGTCACAACCCTGTCTCTGTTTTATCATTTTTCTACAAGAATTGCATAGTTATTTACTATGCCAAACTGCAACTCAAATATAACTGACTCTCTGAAAATTGATAGAAGAAATTCAGACTATAACCTACAAACACTAATTTATTTTTATTTAATTAATTAATTTATTTATTTTACAACCTGACCATAGTTCCTGCCTCTTCTCCCCCCCCCCCCATCCCCTCTGCCCACCTTTAATCTACTCCTCCTCTGTTTCTGCTCAGAAGAGGGCAGGCCTCCCATGGGTATGAACAAAGCATGGCATATCAAGTTGCTCTAAGACTAAGCACCTTCCCTTGTATTTAGGCTAGGCAAGGCAACCCAGGAGTAGGAATAGGTTCCCAAGAGTCAAAGTGTTAGGGAAAGCATTTGCACCCATTGTTAGGAGTCCCACAAGGAGGCCAAGTTACACAACTGTCACATATATGTAGAGGGTTTAGGTTGGTCCCAGCAGGCTCTCTGGTTGTTGGTTCAGACTCTATGAATTTCTATGAGCAAGGTTAGTTGTTTCTGTGGGTCTTCTTGTGATGTCCTTGACCCCTTTAGATCCTACAATCCTTTCTCGCTCTCTTCTGCAGGATTCCCCAAGCTTGGCCTAATGTCGGGCTGTGGATCTTGCATCTGTTTCCACCAGTTACTGGTGGAAGCTCTCTAAGGACAACTGGGTAGTCACCAGTCTTACCACAGCAGGCGGCCAGTTCACACAGAGTATCCCCTCTTGCTAGGAGTCTTAGCTGAGGTCATCCTTGTAGATTCATAGGAGTTTCTCTTGTATCAGGTTTCTACCTGACCTGGAAATGCCTCCCTTTTCAGTCTTCTTCTTCAGTACTCTTGCTCTCCACCCCCCACCCCTTCAACCATATCCTTCAAGTTCCCAACCCTGCCCTCCCCTAGTCTCCCAGGGAGATCTCTTCTATTTCCTCTTCCCAGGGAGATACATGCATTCCCCCTTGGGCCTTTCTTCTACCTAGCCTCCCTGGGTCTGTGGATTGTAGCATGGTTATCCTTTACTTTATAGCTATTATCTACTTATGAGTGAGTACATGCCATGTTTGTCTTTCTGGGTATGGGTTACCTCACTCAGGATGATTTTTTTTTCTAGTTATATCAATTTGCCTTCAAATTTCCAAATGTGGTTGTTTTTAACAGTTGAATAATACTCCATTGTGTAAATTTACCACATTTTTTAATTCATTCTTTAGTTGAAGGGCATCTAGGCTGTTTCCAGGTTCTGGCTATATCAAATAAAGCTGCTATGAACATAGTTGAGCAAGTGTCCCTGTAGTATGATTGAGCATCCTTTGGGTATATGCCCAAAAGTGATATAGCTAGGTCTTGGGGTAGATTGATTGCCAGTTTTCTGAGAAACTTCCATATTGATTTCATTCCTTATCTGGCTCAGAGTTTGGGTAGAAATGGCTCTACTTTTTAAAACACAATTTCCTTTCCCTTCTGTTGTCAGGAGAAATCAAGCTATACAAAGTTATTTGGAAATAAAGATGCTGCTTGGTTTAAGATAGGAAGTCCTGTTACAAATAGAAGGTATTAACTGCAAAATTCATCGAATACACTTAGCATACTAAACCAGGCTTCACATCATCACTTGGCAAGGGTGCTTAGCAGCAAAGTACATGGGTAACTGGGGATTGTGTTTTACTCTCAATGTCCAGTATCTAGAGAATAAGAGCATTTAAGTTATGGTAGGCAATATCTAAATGTATTGAGCAATATCTTCAAATTCTATAGTTGAAAACACTTTCAGCAAAAGTAGCTGGACAAAAAAAAATTAATTCAGAAAAATGAGTAGACCTCCTATATACATATAAAAACAGTCTGAGAAAGAAATCAGGAGTCAGAGAAAGAATGTCTTTCATTATATCCTCAAATAATGTAAAAGGTCTTGGGGTAACTCTAAACAAAGCAAGTGAAAGACTTGTGTGATTTAAAACTTCAAGTCTTTGAAGAAAGGAATTTAAGAAGGTACTAGAAGATGGAAAGATCTCTCATGCTCATAGATCAGTAGGATTAACAGTATAAATGGCCATCTTACCAAAAGCAGTCCACATATTGTCTGTAACCCCCATCAAAATTCCAACTCAGTTCTTCATAGATCTTGAAAGGACAATTCTCAGCATTATATGGAAACACAAAAACCCCAAGAAAGTAAAAAAAAAATACTGAACATTAAAAAACTGTTAGAGGTATCACAATCCCTAACTTCAAGTTGCGTCACAGAGCTATTGTAATAAAAACATGTTATTAGCACAAAAACAGACACATTAATTAATGGAATCCAATAGAAGACTCCAACATAGATCTACACAGCTGTGGACATGCAATCTTTAATAAAGAGGCAATATACACTGGAAAAAGAAAACACATTCAATAAGTGGTGCTGGTTAAACTGGATGTCTGTACATAAAAGAATGCAAATACATCAATATTTATAACCCTGTACAAAATTCAAGTTCATGTGGATCAAAGACCTCAACATAAAACCAGGTACACTGAACTTGATGGAAGAGAAAATGAATAATAACCTGAATTCATAAACACAGGAAAAGACTTTCTGAACAGAACAATATTAGTGCATGTACTAAGACCAACAATTAATAAATGGGACCTCATGAAACCTAAAAGCTTCTGCATGGCAAAAAACAAGGATAACATCATTTATTAAAAGTGGAAGCCTACAGAATGGTAAAAGAATTTTATCAATCATACATATGATAGAATGTTCATATGTAAAATATATAAAGAACTCAAAAACCTAGATAAGAAAAAAATCAATAACCCAATTAAAAAGGGGAGGCTACAGAGAATTCTAAAAAGAAGAAACCAAAATGGGTGAAAAAAACACTTAAAGGAATGCATGTTTAATACCACTAGCCATCAGAGAAATGAAAATCAAAACTACTTTGAGGTTCCATTTTACACCTGCCATTATGACTAAGATCAGTAACAGAAGTGACAGCTCATACTGGCAAGGAGCAATTAGCCATTGCTGGGAGTCACTTGTACAGCCATTATGGAAAAAAAGTGTAGTGATTCCTCAGAAAGATGGGAATTGATCTACCACAAGATCGAGCTATATCACTCTTGGTCCTATTCCCAAAAGATTCTCCAACCTACCACAGAGACACTTGCTTAACCATATTCATCACTGTTGTCATAATAGCCAGAAATTGGAAACAACCCAGATGTCCCACAACAAAAGAATGGATAAAGTAAATGTGGTACATTTGCAGATTGGAGTATTACTCAGCCATTAAAAAATGGCATCATGAAATTTGCAGGCAAATGGATGGAACTGGAAAATAATCATCCTGAGGTATCCTAGACACAGAAAGACAAATATGGTATATATTCAATTATATGTGAATATTAGCTATTAAGTCAATGATAACCAAGCTACAATCCATAGAACCACAGGGTAGGCATGGAGTAAGGGACTAGGACTGACAGTTCTCATTAGGAAAGGGAAATAGAATAGATAATTACGGATGGATGGGTGCTGGAAGAGGAGGATCAAAGAGTATTGGGGGAGAGAGGAGTGAGGGAGGGGATATGGGAAGAGACAGCTTAAAATTAAGGGGCATTTGAGGGGTAGTATGGAAACTTAATACAGTATAAACTTACAAAAAATACATACATATAAGAAGGTGATCTAAATGAAATCACCAAGTAATGGGAGAGACAGAGACGTAACTGACCATCTCTTATCACCAACCAAGCTTCCAGTTCCAGGATTGGGTTTCAGCTAATGGAGTTGTTGTCCAAAGGAGTCCCATAGAAATCCCCAGGCAACCCCTGGCTATTTCCAAGACTATAGGTTGCTCTCCACCATCTAACAGCAAGGCGCCATTGCTGAATACACCTACAGAACTCATTGAACATGGAGAAGTAAAGCTGGTGCCTGCATAGAATTTTCAAGTCAATGTTCTAGAACCTTTGGTACAGGAAGGTACTCTCTATGCTAGCTAAAGAAAAACATAAATCTATCCACAAATCCTATATCTTCATGGTGTCTTGCCTGGTTGTAGGAGGAACCATCAAATAACTGATTTGACTTAAGGCTCACTCCATGAGATGGAACCCATATCTGACACTGCTTGGATAACAAAGCACCAGAGACTAGACAGGCCAGGACCCAGCCTAAAACCAAGTACTACTAGTCAAAAAACAAAACAAAACAAAGAAACACCACCAACAAAACCAACATAGTGATAAAGTAGCTAATAACATTCTGTATACTCATGAGTCAATGCCTTGCTAAGCATCATCAGAGAAGAGTCTTTCTGCAGCCGATGGGAGCTAACTAATATAGAGACCCACAGCAGACATTATGCAGAAAGTGAAAAACTCTGGAATACTTAGCCTTAAATGGGGTATCTCCATAAAATCTCTCCCCTCAGAGCTCGGGGAACCACAACACACACACACACACACACACACACACACACACACACACACACATACATGTGGTCTCTGTGAGATATACTCACAGAGACTAAAGCAGCATGCACAGGGCCTGTATAACTCTATACACAAAGTCTTCTGTGCTGATACTATGGCTTTCTTTCCAGTTTTGTGTTTTTATGGGACTCTTGAGTGTGCCAACAAGAGGGTCTCTGAGTCTTATGCCTTCTCTTGGGTATTTTCTTTTTGTTGGTTTGTCTTGTCCAACATTGATGTGATAGATTTTTGTTTTATCTTATTATATTTTATTTTTTATTTTAATATTACAAAAGAAAAATACTGTATCATCCACAATATATTACATAAGCAAAATTTTCTCTGTAATCTGTGATCAAGGTTTTCATGTATTTTCTCTCATTTTTAATATTTGATGATAAAGCAGTAAGTTGAAGGTTTTGTAGATTTTAACATTTTGTAGAAATTCATTCCAATGTGGCAGTGCATGTCAATGTAAAATCAGTCACAAACAAAAAGAGTATTCTATCTGTAACGATTTAAGGAATTTTCAGTATCCATGTAAATGAAAGCTGTTAGAATTAATTTCCTATTGACCCAAAGTTATAATGGATAATAATAAAATAGTGATGTGCCCTTATTTTTAACAAGTAAGGTCTATAGTAACTCATTAATGTTATATTTTCTAGCTAGTCAATATGAGATTTCACATATGGATTACTACAATACAAAGTTTGCTAAATATGAAAGATAAAAAATTTTGAATTATGCCTAGTGTTACTGACTCCAGATTATTACAGTCAGACTTCTTAGTTCATGTTGAATATTCAAAACCACTAACTTTTTAATTGATAAGAAAATACAAAATAATAATATAACAGAATGACATTTAAATATCAAATTTTGAAAACCGCAGCTGAACAAATATTCACTTAACAAAGATGTGGAATGTTTCCTGATCAGAACTGTCTCAGTGGGCTAGATGGAGAAGAGTAACACACAGTGCCTAAGCCAACATGGGATGCTACCATATATTAATTACTAAGAATTTTAAACAACTGAATAGTTCATAATTTTAATTCAACACTACTGGTTCTCATATATACAAACTAAATAGCAAACCATAAAGACCATATTGAATTTTTAATATAGGAATAATGTTTCATGTTAAAATACTTTATAAGAAATTTTGTTTGTGTTTTGTTCATATTTTATTTTTAGAGAATATCTTATATAAGTATACTACTGTATTTACATTATTTCTGACTTTTCTTCTCCCAATTCCAACTCCCCAGTCTTGCTGGTATTTCTAACCCCATCTTCTCTCTGTCTCTCTGTGTATGTATGTGTGTGTGTGTGTGTGTCTTCACATATATAATAACATACATATTATGTGTTTGTATATACACATATATTATATATACATATGCACATACCTATCACACACACATATATATATGTGTGTGTGTATATATATATATATATATATATATATATATATCTTATATAATCTGAATCCATTTAGTGTTTCCATATATAAATGTATTTAGGACTAACCACCTCCAATTATATAACCTATCATGAAACTTTTGCCTAGGGGAAACTAATTTTTTTCTCCCTCATCAATCACTGCTTGCCTGTGCTTCTTCATTTAGGTGTGGGGCCTCATGGACTTTCTCTTACCCACATGGGCATGTCGACTGGCATCTCCATTATTCAGATTTTGTTTAGACCAATCAGTTGCTGCAATTTCATTGATGCAGCATCCCCTTTGTGTCTAGAAGTTAATATCAAGAAGAAGACACCCTTGTCCTCTGACTCTTATAAGCTTTTTCTCCCTCTTTCTCAATGTACTTCTAGGCTTAGGTGTAGGGCTTGCATTGTACAAATGGAAAATTGCACAGGGCACTTCAAGGTCCCTTATTGTCTTCGTTTTGATCAGCAGTGACTCTCTGCAGTAGCTTCCATCTGCTTCAAAAGAATATTCTTTTATGAGTGGCGAGGGCTGCACTAATCTGTGGGTATAAGGATAAGCATTTACAATACAATTAGAAGCTATACTCACTCAGGGAAATGGTTCAAGTAGGTTGTCCTTCAGAGTCTGTGTCCTCTTCAGCCAAGGGTAGTTAGTGTGAATTCCCTTCTTTTGAGGTGGCCTTAAGTCCAATTAGATAGCTGCTTGTTACCCTCAAGATACAATTTTTAAAGACAGATAATTTGTGTCCTGTGGAATAGAAATAAAACATCCTAATAAATATTCACATCGAGTGTTAAACACAGCACCTCATTTCAATAATAGCTACTACATTTAAAATCTCTGTATTTTAGAGTGTCATCAATGACACTTTTATGTTCTGATACTCGAGGAGATTTGTATATCTCATACCATCAAAACTTTACTTCACTCATGTAGTTACAGATTTCAACTACTTATTTCAAAATTCCATCTCTGGCAGTGAAATTTCTCTGCTGTGACACTAGATGGTGGTAGAACCCTTTAAGAATTGAGCACATTCTAAACTTACAGGAATCCAAGTTTATCAACAAAAGTGAAATTAAAAAAAATCTACTCAGTGAATAAATGTGCTTTGAATTTTTTTGAATGGAGAGTTAGAATTTATAATTATTTGATGGGTATTAACTTCTGGCTCAAATAACACCTTGATTTTTAAATAAGTCCACACTAGCATAGTTCATGAGACTCAGTATATTTTGCTTAACATTTAATCTCATCCTACTAAAATTACGAAGAAAATATTATATGCAAACTTTGATACAGATTCAACACAGAGAAGTCTCTGATTAATTACTATGGTCTTTATGATAAATGCTCAAAAGAAAACCTAATTAGTGTAAGTATTCACAACAGACTTTCCACTGGGAAAGAGTATTACACTTTTTTTCCCCAGAGGAATATCTAAGTACACTACAAGAGCCCAGGAGGTCAACTACAACTACAGTACAGCCTGAAGCTCACTCTTTTTGAAAAACATGTATCATAATAAAATTAAAGCTATAAATAAGTCAATGAGTCAACCTTAAATACTTGCTCCCTCCCATACAGAAATATCTGGGGAATAATAATTCCCTTATATTTTGTTAATCAATCTAAAATTTTAACAAAATTTTGAATTGTGGATAGCTTAGCAAAAGTCTTTTACTGTTTCCTTAATATAAAAACATAGAAGTTAGATGACCAGTCAGATGTCAGAAACTAGAACTTCAGTAAAATATGATTGCAAATAAATCATTTCTGATACATTTCCAAATTACTTGCCTTCACGTTATGAGCTATCCTTTTGATTTCCAGCCATTTTGGGTGTTCAGAGAAATAAACTTCATGGTCAACATCTGGGTGTGTACATTGAAATTTATATTCAAACATTATAAGTATGCATCCCATACAAGCTGTGTAAGGGTCTCCAAGGCACTATCACTGTTCTTTGCTCACCATCTGCCCATGTCTGAAGCATACCATTTGCATTTACCATTATTACATGGTGCGAGCAGAAGCATGATTTATTATGTCCCAAACCCACTCATTTTATTGCAAGGCTACGGAACTGAAATGCACATAATAATATTGTGGCCAGGAAAAGAAAATGAAGACAGAGGAGTAAATATATAGAAAACACATGGAAATGCCTACTCAATGCAGAGAATATAAATTCACTATGGGAAAAAAAGCCTCAATCAGAACATGAAGTGGACACTACTACTAATCCTAGTTTAGACTGGTAGGGATCACTTTGATATTTCCATAATTGCTACCTTTCTTTATAGAGTCCGCAATTTTCCTATGTTCCTTAAATAAGATAAAATTTAAAACAAAAAACCAAAACAATACTCTTTTAACAAGAGCTCTATAGACAAATGAATGAAAACTATTCATAATTACCCCCTGGTTCCATGGTGAACTCTTTGTGTAATGTACAATGTACATTAACACATTCAAGAATACCTTCCAGAAATGGCTCAGAGTTATTTTAGTGAGATACACAATGCATTTTAGTCACTTGTTTTTAATAGAATATATTCTTGGAAACACAGCTTTCAGTTTTGTCTCAACACTACAGCTATTAGGTTCTCAATGCAAATTCCAAAATTTCCAAGTCCCACATGCTTATTTGTGAATATTTAACTCCATAAAATATTAATTGTGTAGTGACATACACTTGTAATCCCTGTACTTGACAAATAAGCACTTGAGAAACAGAAGAACAAACACAAGTTTGAGGACAATCTTGACTACTTAGTGAAATCCAGTTCCCAGAATAATATTAATTTCCAAGTATGCATATTTTGAAGTACATATACACACATATATTTTAGTTATCATCCATATATGCTTAGTGTCTCATTTTATTTGTTCCTTCTTCTTTGTTTATTTTCCTTTGTAGTTTGCTTGTGGATACTTTTTCCTTCTTTTTGACACAGGTTCTCATAATGTCTAAGATGTCCTCAGCATTCTGAATGCTGAAACTACAAGAAGAAGCCATTATTCTGAGCTCTTTTCTCTTTATATGTGATTATCTCAATGCATAAATATGAAACCCATATGTAAATAAATAAAATATAAATCATGACCTTATTCTATATCAAACTGGTATCAGTGTTTACCTCAAAACAACTGAGGAAATTTAATGTTGGCACATAAATAGGTGAAATTAAATAAGACGAGGAAGTATTCAGCCAGCCCTCAAAAATTCAGCTCTCTAATAAAACAGAGAACAAGCAATATGTTTATCTCTTAGTAAATTTTCCAATATGCTTGCCAATAAATATATGTCAACACATACAAACTATACATATCCTGACTTCACATTATTTTTTAAAAAATTCAAAAGGACCATGAAGGATTATAAGATGAAATCAATTCTTAAAACAAATGTATCATTCACTCATTGTTTTTCTTACATTTACTTCAAAAAATCTTGTTAAGCAAGTTGCAATAAAATTTGTATATTTGATGTAACTTTTCAAACAGTAAAAAACATAAAGTGATTGTTATTTGGGTTATTAAAGACAAGTGGTTGGTAATTTGGTTTATGTGCGTGCTTGTGAAGTTCCTAGGATACCAAAGGAGACCTCTATTCACTTTTGTGGTGTTGGATCTCTGGAGTAAATGCATAGCATGACTTGATTTGCAGTGCCAGATGATCTTAACGGACGTTAGGCTCCACCACACTTTATAGTAAGTAGGAAAATTTGCCTTAGCCTGTAGCAAATTTTGTTCTAAGTGTTCACAAAGTGTTCACACAGTCTTCCAGATCCCCGAGGCTCATATTCCTCCACAGTCACTGCAGCATTTAGTGTGATTGCTGTTTTAAAGTCTCTCAACATTCACACTGGGATTTTATAGTCCAAAGTCAATGCTTGGCTTTAGAATTTTCTCACAATTCCTTTGTGCTTTTTTATATATTTGTTTCCTAACAGTTTCATGTGCCAGCATCCACACCCAAAGCTCATTTTTTTGAGATAGAGTTAACATTTAATTTAACCTAAATCTATGCCCTTTCATCAACTGAATCTGTGTCCCTAGGATCTGCGTAGAGAAATGGGAAGGTGAACCCCCTAAATCTGACTTTTGCTGTAAGGCCAAGTCACACAGTAAAACTGAATAATTTCCTTGGATTTTTTTTAAAAAAGCATTTTGTTTATCTATTGTTGTTGGTGAAAGAAAAATAATTTGTCTTTAGCCCTCTTATAAAATTAGAATTTACGAAGTTTCTCTGTGCCTTGGTAGGTATGCTTGTAACTTTTCAGTTATGTTCTGATCTTCTCTACCTTGTAACACATTGTCAAAGCAATGTGTAGCAGCCAGTGGAAAGAGATACTGGTTAAATGTGTCTATGTTCTTGCAAAGTTATTGCAGGTGATAATTTTACTAAGTGGTTTGAAGCTGTGTATGTTGAATCACCACAATTCAAATTATGTAGCTGTAAGTAAACCACTCACCCAACCACTCACTTAATATTGCTATTTTTCTAATTGCTAAATAAAGAATTATACATCTGATCTTAAGTTTAGCACAATACATTATTTCTACTCCATAATGCGAATAAGAAAAATAAAAAAGGCTATTTTTCAAAGTTGTTTTGAAATTTGAATCCCATCTAACATTTATCTACTAATAGAAATGTGTTTCCTCCAATCCTCAGTGTCTGTACAATGTAGCAGGATAGAGATGAATGCAGAGGATAAAATAAAAGATAGACAGATAATATATATAAATAGGTGATAGGTGATAGATAGATAGATAGATAGATAGATAGATGATAGATAAATAGATAGATAGACAGATAAGATAGGATAGATAGATAGATAAACAGATGGATGAAAGGAAGAAAGAAGGAAATAAAAATTAATTAATTAATTAAAAAAAGATTATAGCTAGACAATATAGAGAAGCCATCTAGAATCTAGATTCTAATCTGGATTTACTCAACCCAGATTTAACATCATTGTTCCCAGATAAAGAGACACCACAATACAGCCTCCACTCATAGAGAGGAGGCATCTATAAGCCAAGGAAAAGGAAGGTACCAATTGTCAACCGAACCTGGGAAGCATGCATGGAGCAGGTTGGGCAACAACAAGTTACTAGAAAGAGTAAACCCAGCTGACACATTGATGTCAGACTTCTGTCCTCCATAACTGTGAGAGAATACAACTGTGTGTTTCTGCATTCCCATTGAACAATCTCTGAGACCTCTTTTTAAAATAGAATTTTAAAAGTTGTTATACAGACATATATACATTCTGCATGAAGACTGTCTTCTAATGTAAGAGATGTATATTTAAAACACTGAGATGTTGGCTCGAAAGTCTGCACAGCAGGAAAAGCTTGTCATACAAGCCTCGCCACCTGAGTTTGGGTTTTGAATCCCACAACAGAAGAGATGGGATTCCTGAAAGTTGCCCATTGATCTCCATGGATGTGTTGTGACATGAGTGTACATCTCACTCACACATCTTGTGAACTTACACACAATAGTAAATTTAATAAAAATTTAAAAATACTGAGAGATTGCTGTAGATGTTGTGATCACTCTGGGAAGGAACACAGTGATGTAAATAATAGCATATACTGTGCCTTCTCAGCCATGATCACCTATAGGAATATATACTTGTAAATGAGATGGTAAAATATAAAAATACATAACAGAATACTCATAGAGAGACCATATGAAGTAGGAAAAGACAAAACAAGCAAATTAAGAAATGTCAATGAACCAAATCAAATACTTTTCAACCACTAAGAGACAAACTGAATTAAGATCTTTGCTAAACAGTACAGTACAGGGAACAGAACGTTTTGACAAACACTTATGAAACTGTGGGAGGGCATGATTTAAGGAACAGACAAAATACTGTAAGTGTTATTCAATGTAGTATAAAGGTAGTGTAGAGAATAAAATGAGTAATTTATGAAAATATTCAAAATGAAATGGAATGGAAGACAAATGGAAAAAAGTTCATGTAAATGTTTCCTTATTACTTGAACTCTGGAATTTCTCCCTTCTTAGCAATTTATTTGAGTGTTATTTTTATGCATTTTAAATTTTATAGACATTTTTATACTCATAATGTGACAGGAACATGATTGAAAGGTTAAAGTGGAGAAGGGGATGGAGGAGTGAGAGATGACCACACTATATATATTTAAGAAAGTCATACTAGAAAGCTGCTATTTTATGTGCTTACTAAATATGTATTTATGTTCACATGTATGGGCGCTTTACTGACTCCATCTTGGTCTAATGGGTCAAAAGTGCATACTTGTTTTGCTCAGCTTTGCTGAAATAGGACAAACAGGATATTTTGCAGAGAAAAGCAGCACATGTGTTACCCCCTTGAGAACAGGGAAGTAGTTTGTTTGTCCCTTGAACCCGAGGTATTTTCAGATAAAGAAGTCTGTAACAATGTAGTACTCTTTGCTGATGCTCCTTTGCCTATTTCTGAGCTGTATATAAACATTGGGCAGGATAAACTCGAGGTTGTAGTATTCACTGACAGTCCTCCTGAATCTATCTTATGTCTCTTTTTTTTTCCAGAGCTGAGGACTGAACCCAGGGCCTTGCGCTTGCTAGGCAAGCGCTCTACCATTGAGCTAAATCCCCGACACTGTCTTTTCTTAATTCTCACTCCCCATTCAGCTGCTGTTCAATAGGTCGGCTGGTCCCAACACATATGAACTAGTCTAATTGGAGTTAACCTACACCAGGAGTAATGCTTCTCTCAGAATTAATAAGTCACCAAATAAAGAGCCCAGTGCCAGATGTGGGGTATCACCCCTTGAGTTGTTCATCACTGTCACAATGCCCCAAACAATAGGAGCTATTGGCATTGTTTGTTGTTACCCATCAGGATTTGATGATAGGATCCTGCTGTTGAAGACAGCACATGCTTTGGTTTTAGGACATGGAGGAAACAAGTTGGTGATGATCAGGTAATAGGAAACATGTGCCTGGTACTGTAACTGTTCAAACATCCATGGATGGGGGAGCCCTCGAGCCTCTGGGTTATTTTACTGAATGGACACAGTGTAAAAAATTCCTTCTGAGTTAATATCTCTCTACACATAGGTTGGTGCACCTCTTGGACCTCATCAGAGAAGTGAATTTGTGCAGTGGGGGTGGTAACTGCAGAAACTCAAATATGTTGAAGTAGAGAGAACAAGTGTCAGTGTTGTGCTCAGCCACAGATGGGCATCTGTATCAAACCTTCTCCCCAAAGGCTGGGGTACAGTCATGGAAGAGGAGTCAGCAATGTTGTAAACTACAGAGATTGGGAAGAATTGGGCCAAGACCATTGCATTTGCTTACTCACAGCCACTGTGGTTACCTATACAAGACCAAGTCAATCAACATTCCAGCATGGTGTAGAGAGGGATGATGTTCTCTCACCCCTAGCTGAGGAGTTATTTACAGCTCATAGCTGACAGAGGATGACTACTCATTTTTCCTTCAAGAGCATGGCCCCTGGTGGAAGGTCAACCATTTTCCAGTGGATTGCCTCATGAATTGGACTGGGTAGTTTGAGAGAGAAAACAGGAGTTAGGAGGGAGAAAAGTGGTAGACATTGAATCCAGGAGGAGTATGGGGGAGAGTAAGATCAAAATACATTGTATGCATTTGCAAAGTTCTCCAAGAGTTAATAAAAATCCATATTTTTAAAAATGGAAAGAATAAATAAACTAAGTGATCACTATCAGTTTGTCAGCTTACACAGAGCAAGAACACTCAAAATAAATTTGAACACAAAATTTGCACTCACCTTCTTGGTAAGATTTTATATGTATTTAACTAAACAGAAAAATAAACACTGTGTGTGTGTGTACGTGTGCATGCATGTGTGGGTGTAAAAACAGGGAAAATGAGTAAGAGTATGTATGCAGATATGTTTAATATAAAGACTGAAATTGTTTATGAGAAAATCAGTTATCATAAATGTGAAATTATGGTATGAATTTCTCATGAAATAAAAAAGAAGTAATGTATCTTCAAAAACTCATGCAAATGCAAATCAAATAGGTAAACAAGAAGTCTGAGGGTGAGTATCTGGGCAAATATTTAACTTCTTGACTCATATACTGGGAAAGGAAAATTGAGAAAATACATAGGGAACCATGAGCTCTGGACATTGTACAAATAATAGAAATAATAAAAAGCTTCATTTGAATATGAATAGAAACAGAGAAAATATTAAACACTGGAGACATAAAAAATTCCATCCATCCTTTTCTATATTTTGTTTTTAGAAAGCCACTTAATTGTGATGATTGAAAATTGAAATACTGAAAGTATCTTCATTCATGTGAATCCATGTTTTATGTCTGTGTTCCAGACACTTCCTACACAAATGCATACCCCTGTTTAGGAGCTCTCAGGAAGTCCACATTTCTCAGGAAGACACATTTGTGAAGTGGAAAGAAATTGTTAAAAAATATTTTAACACTGGAAAATATACTCCACTATATTTTCATTCTCCTCTTTAGAAATACTTACACATTTTGATGTTAAAGTTTATCCTCAACTTTAATATCACTCAGTCAGAAGAGTAAGCAAATTACCCACCTCACATACTGTTATTAAGCCTGCCTTGAGTATGGGAACTTGATCTTCAAACTTGTGTCTGAATGAGTTTGGTGAACTGAAATCTTTTAATTTAAAGATTATAATAAGCTTATGGAATAAGGGTAGCTTTGCTATCAGGGCTCCTTCAAAAACCCAGTCTGTTGAGGTTTAACTGTAAATGGATTTAATTTCATTGGCTAAATGCCCAATACAGAATTAATTGGGGAAACTGAGAATGTGTTTTAAGTCTTTTTTGTTTTGCTTTGTTTTTTTACAATACAACCATTTAATCACATAGTGAGGGGTATTCATCCAGCCACGAAACATTGTTTTCGCCTTTTTTACTTATTCTGCTTTGCCGAGGATTTTTCACCTTTGCAACTGGACTGAATTTCTGTTTGATGTGGTAATCCCAATTGAACAGGAATCTTCTGGGGGAATTTTGTGGACTTAATATTTCCTGAACTACTTCTGATTTCATTCCCCATTAAGTTCAACAACATAAAAAAGAAAAAAAAAACCCAAGAACATATCTTTAAACAAAGTCTCTAAATGAAATGTGGGTCTGTCCTTTATAGGAGGCCTAGAAGAGGTTTCCGGCATCTGCAAGCTTAAAATTAGACAATAGTCACATAAACGCTATTCCCTCAGGCCTTCTACATTTTTGGCAATTTCCACCAGTTTAGTAGACAAAAGGACTCAGCTAAGGCAAAAAAAATTGATTATAGCAATTTTCATAACTGATGTGACTATGCACCTTAGTGCTAAACAGCCCTTGTTGCTGAATAAAACAACAACACAACAACCAACAGCATTTAGCAAACTTCCACGTTTCCCTCCTCTGTCCCCTCCTCGCCTTCACTCTACCTGGCAGAGCAGAAACTGGTCAGGAAAATGGGATGGCAGAAGAGACAGAAATCACATTTCCCTTCGCACCAGGAAAGTAAAGGCGGTTTGCTGAGCACATTGTCACCTCTGAAAAAGTTATTTTGGGAACAAAGGACATAGTGCCACCTTATACTTCTGTCAACTGTCCAATCACTTTGTGCTTTCTTTTAATTCTTGAACGTTTTTTCAGTCTTTGCTTTTGTATTTGTATGATGACATTTCTGTGAGCAGTATTTTAAAGCAAAACCAGATGTAGCATGTCTTACCTCACGGCATGACTTTTATTCCAATAAGTAACTCTGTCTCGTCTGCCTGTGCTGTTCCCAAGTTTGGCTCTGAATGCAGCCTATTTCTACACTAGAAGTACATATGTACCCAGTACTTAACTCCTCATTTGTTACACAATCATGGTTGAATGGTTCCAGGTTATCTCATTTGATACCTGAACAGTCTTTATTTGGTGATAATCCTAAAGTAATGCAGGGTTTTTTCCAGGTATAAGCCATATTAGGTTTCTGTGATTCAATTACATAAAGAACCAGATGTTAACTTTCCATTACTGATTATAGTAATCCAATTGGTGTTAAATTGGTCTCCTCAGATTTCATCATTGTTGTGGTTTTGTGTATGCTTATTTCATTTTTAGTTAAAAAAATCTTTTGTGTGAGGAAAGTGCAATCCTGATTTTCCTGAGATTACAGTATAAATTTTGCTACTATACAATTTATACTTGACTGCTTGATCATTTTAGACCTTTGATTTTAAAAAGAAAGATTCAAGTGAAAATTCTCCTGCCCTTAGACATTTGTAGAAGCATGCTGAAAACCTCTAGAACAAGAAATAGCAATGACTACATTAGGTTCCTTGATAGCTAATAGAGAAAATTTTTGTACATTTGTAGGGTCTTCTATATATTTTCTATACTTCCCATATATTAATCCACAACATTACACAGCTTATGGTGTATTGAGGTTGTCTTTTGTTGGAATAGGGAACACAGACCCAAGGAAATTAAATGTCTTGTCCCAAACCTGAAGTAAAAAGGCCACTCTGACTGTAGTTAGTGGCTTTCCCCCCGTGATGAGTCTTTAGGAGACAAGCCAAAGTCCATGTGTCTCGAATTCCAGTGTCCTCGATGAACTTTGGGGCCAAATGGACAGTTTATGTTTTCTCTAGAAAGAATATTTAAATTATCTGAAAGAGAAGGAACCCAATAATTTTGTAAAGTTTCTGAGTTTATGTAGTACAAATACCCAAATTGAGCATCTTGTTTGAATGATAAAATCTATCTTCACTTTTCATAACAGTTTTTGGTAGTGGGAGAATAACCAAAGAGAAGAGGTAAGTTACATTAATTTATAGGTCAGAATAAACTTAGCATGTGGACACTAACATTTGCTTATCACATTTCTTACAGTAAGGCATAACTGGAGAACAGCATGAATTTTCAAGTTGGGTTATTCAACAGTGATGTTTACTCTATCTATCCCAGGCATTTACTGATGCAGAGTAAAGACAGTGAGCCTTTCGAAGGTTAGTTTCTATCAAATATACCTTATTTCTAGGTCTGTAATTTTATTGAGCTGGAGTACAATTTATCAAGAAGGCTGCAAGACTAAAGTTTTTGAAGTTAGAGGATGAGTGTTAAATACCAGAATTTATTTTGAGAGGTAAAGAATAAAATTATGTGTATGTAAAAATACGATTTTGTAATTGTAGCATTGGCATATATAATGTTTATAGTGTTTTAGACAACGTATTTTAAATAAGTAATCACAAAAATAAATCACTTCTGCAAAAAAATAAAGTGAACTTCATTTCATATTATTTTATTATTTTGTCAGCCTGACTTTCAAGTTTTAGTTTTTAATATTCTTGCATAAGAGACATTTTTGTTGTTAATAATCAGTAATTTAAGGTTAGTATTTTCTAGTTGTTGGAGAATTATCTTTATTATAATCTTAATACAGAAAACTCTAGTTTCTATTCTTATTTATCCAGTTAATGGAGTTTTCAATTAAAAAATACTGTTATTTCTTTGGATATCCTTTCAAGTTTATTGGCATTTTCCTTTCATGTTAACTCACATTTTATATGAAAGTAGTCTGTGGGCACTTGGCAATAAATATTGACACTTTTAAAATTTGTGTATTTCAAACTATTTCTTTTAATTTAATTTTTTTTTTGAGACAGGATTTCTATACATCACACCTGGCTGTCCTGAAATTCACTCTGTAGACCAGGCTAGCAACAAGTTCACAGAGATCCTCCTGCCTCTGCCTCCTAAGTGCTGGAGTTAAAGATGTGCACCACTGTTTTCTCTTCTTAATCATCATTTTCTTCGCCATGAACACTATACATCAAGATGATGTAAAGTTCTCTTTTGTTAAAGCCTATCTTCTGGACTGCTTGTGAGAAATAAAACAGTATATGCTGCAAACTAACCCAAAAATAAAAGGTGAGAAGAGTTGCAGCTGCGGATGTAAAGGATGTTAGGTGGTCAGAGGAAGTACGCATGCGTAGTCTCCCCTTATGACTGCGTGGTACATCGTCTGAGTTTTAAAAATGACATTCATGTATTACTTATTCATTTGGTTGTTCATTTATTTATTTATTTATTTATTTATTTATTTATTTATTTATTTATTTATTTATTTATTTATTTATTTATTTATTATGAGTTCGTGTGTGTGTGTGTGTGTGTGTGTGTGCGCGCGCGCGCGCGCGCACGCGCGTGCGCCCCAAAGGGCATGTGTGGATACCACAGGACAACTTGTGGGACTCAGTTTTGTCCTTTCTCCATGTTTCTCCTAAGAACAAACCTGTTCATCAGGCTTGATTTCAAGTGCCTTTACAGACAGTTACAGTCCTGAATCACCTTAGATTTAGGAATTTAAATTTGTCAGCAATGGGTGATTGAAAACCACCTTATGAAAATATTTTATTGAGCACTGATGATTTTAGCTTAGACATGTTTGAAGTTATTCCATAAAAATGTAATAATAAGATAAACCTTGTCCATATTAGTTTTGTGTTAATAGTGCTGAGAAAATACTGTGAAATCAAAGTTATTAAATCATTTCTTTGTCATGTAATTCATATATACATATATGTAATACATACATGTAGCTGTCTATCTATAATTATGCACATTTATATAACTGTGAATAAAAACAAGTTAGAAAACAGAATATGTTATCAAGAAATGCATATAAAATAAAAAGCAGTCATAGACCAATTGGTGAAAATTGAAAGTAAAGATGTGTGTATAACATTGGATTATATTAATATATAAAACATAGTGATTTGTATTTCCCATGCTACTTTCATCATCTGCATATATTATAACAGAGCTCGTCTATATAACTGAAAGGCTAATGTCCTCTGGATGTTTAAAGTAGTTGAAATGCTCTAACTGCCCACGTGAAAGTGGCGATTGCAGGAGTAAGCTCGGCAAAGGTTCTTCCTTACATAGTAAGAGGCACAGAGGCAAATAGTTCTCACTCGTCCACGCCATTCTTGGTTGACTGAGCAAAATCCAACAGTTAGTCATCAGGTTTTATTCTGCGAAAGCCAAGAAACAAAAGTAAAGAGAAACCAAATGGCACAGAACCATCAAATGAAGAAGTAAGTACAGAAAAGTAAAAAAGAGAAAAATAAGAGAAGTGTGTAGAGAAAATGTGAGTTTGACAGGAAGAAGGAAAAGAACTAAAATAGAAAAACAACAATTATGTAGAATATTTTGCTGTCTGACAAAATCAAACATGTACAATTAGAAATATGTGTGTATGGCAGGGTGTGTGGAGGAGTGAGATTTGAAGAGATAATAGCGCTATATAATAAAAATAATTTTAGTGTTAGTATGCTACCTAGTCTCTTCTTCAAGATAATATTTGCTATGGTATAATTTTAACAATTATCATTCTTAGAAATTCAGAGGAATGCAGGACATGATAAATATCCAGTAATCAGAGTTTAAAAACCATAAAGTGTAGGTTAGAGACCAGCCAACCTTACAAGCCAAGAAGCCGGTTTTCTTTCTGAGCTTCCTCATGAATCAAATGGGAAAGATTTGCTTAATTGTTTGTACCATTCATCCTCTCACAAGTATATCAGATCATTGTGTCCCCAGTATATAAATGCATGTTTATACAAAATACATGTGTGTGATATGCTGCCTTCTTCATTGTACTGTTACTATGTTAGATGAATAACAAGTTACCTTCTTCCTTGAGTTAGGAGCTAGTCAGCATGCAGAGTCGTGATGTGCATTGCCTCTTATAGAGGGTGGACTACAAGACGGCGAGCTTGGTGAAATGCATTGTGGGGAGGGCGTCCTCACTATCTCTTGTATCCACAGATATCACACCCAGCTCATTACATTTCCTTCCAGTGTCTTACTTCTCACTTGAAGGGCGGTGACACTCTAGTGAATCTTCTCTAGAAACCATTCATAATGTGCAGATGGTAGTCCTGTGGGAGTTTGTTTTCTGAAGGTGTGATAGTTGCCGCCTCTTAATGAAATACAACTCTTGAGATACACACTTGGCTTTGGAAGAGGTGAAGACACTGGAGCCTCTAGGAATTTTCAACATTTCTTAACTTTAATCATTTCAAATCTTCTTTGGAAAATGGTGGTGTTTAAATTAGAAGGTGATTTGTTTGAATATGTATTTGTTGATAGCATGTATTCTATGGAAATTCTGTAATAATTTATTTTCACTAACATAGTGATTATTTTCTAAAAACTAAGATTTCCTTCTAAAATGTTTTGATTACCCTAAATTTTCCATAGTTTGCCAAATTAAGATGAAATTTTACAGTTGGTCATTATTTAGGTAGCATACAGTTAAGTTTCCAAAAATAAAGTCTCTCTTCTCCCTCACCCTGTTCTCCTCTCTTCTTCTCTCCCTCACTTATCACTCATCATTTGATCTCATCATGTAGAGTAAAAACAAGATTCCTAGATACCCACTGACAAATTTAAATAGGGATATTTATGCAAAATTTTACTCTTACAATCAGTTATTTCACCTTAAACCTTGTTAGACATTTTTCAACTGTGCTGAGTAAAATTGCTTAAAGAGTTTATCTAATAGTACCATGGTGACTTCAACTATCTGTTTTTACTAAAAATCTACTTTGCAACAGTGAAAAGCACTATAAATTGCTGTGATGTAGGCTAAATAGATTTGCATAGATCATAATTTATTCTGAAATTACCATAGTCATATATGAAAAAGATGTGAAAGATGATGGCTTTTTATTAGCACTCTGCATATGTAGGGATAGTCTCTCTGTTTTCCTATCTATCTATCTATCTATCTATCTATCTATCTATCTATCTATCTATCTATCTATCTATCTCTTTCTCCTAAATACACACAGACACACACACACACACAATTGTGGTAGTATGATTATTATAGTAAGTCTTAGTTTTATTTTCCTTAACATCACTTGAATAATTAGATCAATACCTAGATGTTCACTCCAGAGTTTCTGAGTTAGTAGATCTGGAGGAAGATGGATAACTTGCATTTTCACAATGATTAAATTATGCTGATGCTTTTGTTCTAGAACCACTAACACCAAAAGGTTCAGTTTAATAAATAATCTATTATCTCCATGGCTAATGGTGTGATTATTGAATAATCCATGTATATTAATCAGAATTCTCCAGAAAATAAAAACAACAAGATGATAAACAGATAGATGAGTAAAGATTCAATACGAAAGCTAATCATTGTGGAGGTTGAAAATTTATAAAAGAAATCTGAAGAATTATGAAGTCAGGAAAACCAAGTGGTAAAATTCAGTCTGAATTCAAAAGCATTGGCCTAATGACTTCTGGGGAGTTGCAGAAGCAGAGCAGGAGTCAGAGCTGACAAATGATTGAGCTAGAACATGCACACATTCCAGTTCAAGAGGAGAGAAAGCTCCTTCCTCCTCTGCCTGTCTGTTCTACATGAAATCACATTGGACCAGTCAATATCAAAAACACTGGTATGACTGGACCATCTTTACTCAATCTGTTTATTCAAATTCTAATTGATTGTAGAACTATTATCATGGACACATACAAAATAATGTTTTATAACTATCTGTACATCCCTTAATCCATCAAGTTCACACAACATTAGCCATTGTAGCAGGCTGACTGCTTTTATTTTGTTTCCATTTGATGATTATTAATTTCATTTTTGGGAGTGATTTCACTGTAGGAAGTCTCACTTGAAGGGCGGTGACACAACTGATGTGATGCAAGGTACAAACTAGATCGTTACAAAAATAGGTGAAACTCAGAGGAAGAATCACACAGTGAATAAAAAGCAAATGGTGCAGAAGTGATAGAATAAACAACCTGTAATAGAGAAAGAAATTGGATCATACAAAATTTGATCACATTAGTTAATTGTAAAATGTGTATCTCTGTGCAGAAGTGATAGAATAAACAACCTGTAATAGAGAAAGAAATTTGATCATACAAAATTTGATCACATTAGTTAATTGTAAAATGTGTATCTCTGTAATGTGACTTTTAATCAGCAAGAAAAAGAAAAAATCTGTATGCCTATGTTGTGGAGCTGTTTTCTACAAATCGAAACATTCCTTCCCAATGGGAAATGAAGTTCATTAGACTTGGCAGCGACTTAAAGTTACAGGGCTTAGGATACTCATGATTCTATGAGGAAGTTTAGAAGATTTCAAAATGAACAACACTTTCCCCGGACTGTATAAGCCATGAAAAATTGCTGAGTAAGAGGTGACACTCTTAGGATACTGATAGTGAGTTGTCTAGGGGCCTCCAAAGATGACAGGAATTAATGGATATTTGTTTATGCCTCTTCAAGAAATGCCATCCAACATAATTGGCACTGTTAGGGACAGAATATTTAAAGATGAGGTGGAAAGCAGTGATTGCATTATACCTTTAGTGGATGATAAAAACTGGAACTGAGGCATAGCCCTCAAGGATAATGTTCGTAGAAGAAATACAGATGTTTCTGTTTTCCTTTGTGATATGGAGTGCTATGCCTCTTTGCCAAGCTACAAACATTGGTGAGAAGACATGCATCTAAGTCCAAGCAGTCTGAGAGTAGAGAATTTTTGAGGAAATTCTAGGGTGGCCATCATCTACATTGCAGGGGGTGGCATGCTTGCTTTGTGAACAGGAACTACATCACATCATAAGTACAATGGTGCTTCCCAGATTGCTAATGTGTTACTAATGGGCTAGAGAATCCATTTCAATTATTCCATCTACGTGCTTATGAGCAGGCTATGAAGATGTTCGGTGGGCTTTGCAGTGGAAAGTCCATGAAACTGAGGATAAGCTCTGCCCTTAAAGAAATTGCAAAGGTAAAGAATGAAATGCAACTAAAAAAGAAATAGAGATGGCATCCTCCATATTAGACTCTGAGTTTGCAGAAAATGTAGATAAAAAAATGATGAGTAGATATATTGGCTTGTTATTTGTTACAACTGATGTGATGTAAGGTACAAACTAGATCGTTACAAAAATAGGTGAAACTCAGAGGAAGAATCACACAGTGAATAAAAAGCAAATGGTGCAGAAGTGATAGAATAAACAACCTGTAATAGAGAAAGAAAGCACCTATGACTCAACAGGCAGACAGGGACCTCAGTAATGGTGCAGAAGAGGAACTATGATAATTATTGAATATTCTGCCTTTCTACTGCTTCAACTGGAGAAGATTTTTAAGTAGTTAAGAGCCTCCCATATCAGCTCTTGAGGCTGTGTGACTTGAGGGAACATAGAGTTAATCTGCAGAAACAGAAAAATTAAGTCTACTAACTACTCAACAAATCAAAGGCTGTGTAACATGAGGCAACACACATGAAGTCATTGTCTATGGACTCGCTCACTGTTGCTGTTGCTGATACTTAGTTGTCATTAGTTGAGGTCAACATGAATATCAGTGAAATGACAGCAACAGAGGAAAGACAAGACTTACTGAGAGAACTGAGTATGAGAATAGCAGTGCTCAATGCCCAATTCTCTGGGCCAGATAGGATTTTGTTTACATGAAAATTAATAAAGAGATTGAAGCTGGGCATGGTAACACATGCCTTTAATCCCAGCATCGTGGAAGCAGAGGCAGGAGGATTCTGAGTTTGAGACCAATCTTGTCTATAGAGCAAGTTCCAAAACAGCCAGAGCTCACAGAAAAACACTGTCTCAAAATTTAAAATAAAAAATAAAGGAAGGATGTCAGGAAGACTGATTCAGTTGCAACCAATATGGGGATTTTGTGGCTTTTCTGATCTCCATGGGAACATGATTTTTAAGAGGTAAAAGATACTTTGACACTGACATACCTCAGTGCCTAGGTGCTAAAGCCATCAAGAGGTAATGAGAGCAGAGTAAACACAGACAAAACTATCATCTGCCCAGCTTACCTGAAGGTGGATGCAGCACTATTTGCATTAAGCAGGAGTTCCTATAATTATTATTAACAAAATTAATAACAGTAGTTAATAACAGAAATTATTAACAGCAAGCCAATGCACTGGTCATGTGGTAAAAGTTGTTAAAATCTGTGCAACAGTTCACAAAGCATTTAAATGTTAGGATAGCACAGGTGACCAAGGTTAAGTGTGTCCTGGGATGGGTAATTATTCCTCTAAAGTATGTGGAATGCATTTCTAACTTGCAAGAAAATACACTTGTGAAGGGATTATTAATTCAGTCTGGACCCCTTTCTGCTCCAGTCTGAGTATGGACTTTGGCCAGTCTTGTATGGCCAAACTAAAGACAAAAATGGTCTGAGTGTTATCCCAGAACCTACCATCATCAGGAAGCCAGCCATAGTGGTAGGCTCAGCAGGCTAGAACATGGCCTTCCTCTCCTGCAGCCTGATCCAGGCCAGGCAATTCAAGCCAACCTTGCAGAAACTGCCAGGGGAAGAGGACACACAGTGGTCCTGTGGCATCAGCAGCACCCCAGGGTGAGGAGGCCATGTGGGACATGGAATATGACTGTGGAATATAGAGGATTAGATATGGGAGTGTCTCCCATTAATGCCAATGTACCCAAAGTTGCTCTCAAGAAAACTACTGATTTAAATGAGGGGATCAGTTCATGCTGTATTTCAATCTTGCTAGTGTTTCTTTTTAAGATAGTCCCTTAGTGATTCAGGACAATCAACAGTTGTTTGGAGCTGACAGTAGGACCTTCAAATTTCCTGTCCTGTAAAAGGTTTCAGTATGTAATGATAACCTTTGAGTGCCTTATGGCTTTGGAAGAACATCTGGAATTACACTTAAATTCTGCAGTTAAAGAATTTGAATAACAGCAACCTGAATAAGTGAGAGTCATACTCCTACAAGCAACACTGTTCACTAAAAATCTCACTACCAGAGATGAGCGACCTTCCTGCAAGTTATATCATGGAAGCATCCAACATTACCAAGAGCCCTATGAACTATTGCCATGAGACTGAGCTAGATGCTTCCTCCTTGCTGGCTGCCTTTCATCATACTAGGAAGCACTTTGTGGACAACTGGAAAAGAATTGTCACCAACAATCCTTACTGTGGATATCACTCTGTATAAATAAACATTGATTGGCCAGTAGCTGGACAGGAGCTATAGGCGGGACTAACAGAGAGGAGAATTGAGGGAATAGGAAGGCAGAGGGAGAGACCTGCCAGCCACATGAAAAGCAAGATATAAAGTACCAGTATGCCACAAGCCATGTGGCAAAGTATAGATTAATAGAAATGGGCTAAATATAAGAGTAAGAGCTAGACAATGATAGGCCTAAGCTAATGGCCAAGCAGTTTAAATAATATAAGAGTCTGTATGTTTATTTTATAAGTGGGATAAGGGACTGCCGGGGCTTGGCAGGACCCAGAGAGAAAACTCCAGCTACAAATGGTGCCCAACATGTTGGCAATAGTTTCCACCTAAAACTTGAGTAAAAATATTCTAAAACGGAGCTAAAAACAGCTTCCTAATTGTCTCTTTGAAGTTAGTGGCAGCCTGAGTGTTTGAGCTACTATCTACTATGGCGGGTTCCTGGCGTGTGTGCTCAACCTACAGTATGGCGGAAACGAGGCCTCTACAAGTGGCACATTAAGCTGCATGGTGGATTTAGCCTTTGCTAGTACAAAACAAAAAGAGGTTTCTGGGCTACACGCTGCTTTGATAGAAGCATAGACCCACTATTTCTGAGAGTCGATGGCTCCCAGACCTGGTGAAAAATGTACCACCGCCATGTTGGGAAGCTGAAGTGGGCAGAGCCAGCAGCCACAGTACCAGTCTTAGAATGCTACAGTTTAAAGCAATAGGTTCACAATAAGACTGATTCAGATGAAATAGTTTACAATGTATGTAAAAATGTACATAGGCTTAAAAGAGAGAGAAAAAGAAATATATACAGTTATATAAACAAATAGATAGTTTTTAAAAATAAAGTCTTTAAAAGAACAGTAAAGGTAATAAGCCACGTAAAGATGGCTATCACACAGAGAATTTGGATTATGTTGTCTTTGATATTCATAACTGAAGAAAAACATTTGATTGTAAAAGCTGTTGAGTTATGCCAAAATGTGTACTTTAAAGGTACCTTGACTTCAAAATTTGGATGTAAGGATATGTTGCTTTGTAAAGGAGGCTCTGCTTTTGTTTCCACAGAAAGCCAGAGGCTATGGATTTGTTCCATATTAAGATAAATCAGGTTTGACCAGCCAAGACCACCTGAAAGGTCTCTGATGACAGATGACACCATGGCCCAGATGATCCAACATCCAGAACCGTTTCAAGGCAACTGGCTCAGATGATACACCCTCACGGACTACTCCATAATCCTAAAATTTTCTTTGTGTCCCCATAAGATACAGCACCCCCCTCCAGCAGGAAGTAGTAAGAGATGCTACACCCAAATTCCCAAATATACCAACCTGGCTTTGGAGATGGAATTGGCTCACTCCCCCTCTAAACCCAGGCATATTACTAAAAGAAAAGGTTAAGAGATTCTTGTGTCCCAAATCAAAAGAGCCCTCTGGTGTGGGACAGAAAAAAACAATATTTTTATTTAAAACAAGTTGATTATAAATGCAATCTCTTTCTAAAAAAGAAAAGGGGATATGATATAGATATATATGATATAGAGAAGATTGGATAAAAGGGTAGATTAATGAACCTACTTTTAAAGAGCAACAACTCGTTTAAAATGTTTTACATTGGTATAGATTTTAGTTTATGTTTAAAATGTTTTACATTGGTATAGATTTTAGTTTATGTTTAAAATGTTTTACATTGGTATAGATTTTAGTTTATGTTTAAAATGTTTTTCATTGGTATAGATTTTAGTTTATTGATACAAACTTAAAGTTGATTTTGTTATACTGTGTGCATATTTCTACTCTTGTTTAAGGTGTTATGTTTGTACAGCTCATTTAAAATTGTAATGGATAATTAAAAACAGATTAATAATTAATCATCTATGATAATCATACTCATAGCCATGTTAGTTAAGTCTTCTAGGTATACATAGATATATTTCAGATAGATAGGTAATCTTCAAATACTTCAAAGACCTACAGAATATGGCATTTAAAATATTTTAAAAATTTAGACTTTCTGGACAGTAAGACATGTCTGCTCCTGGCAGCACCGATTTACTTCAGAGAGGAGGATGGGCATCAAAGACACTGCATATGGAGTTTATCTTCGCCTTGGCAAAAATAGCCATTTGGACAAGAAACTGTTCTTGCCTGGACTGCTTGATTGACTGGACATGCAGGACCCATGGAAAGGTGACCACTGAACTTTGCTTGGAAAAATTGTCCTTTAGGTTCCTGCTTCACAGAGAAAACTGCCAGACATTCTACAGGACACAGAGAAAAATGACTGAGATACTCTAGGCCTGTGGGCTGAAGACAGATGTCCCAACTTTACAAGAGAACTTTGGATGACTGTTCAGGCTGCCAGCTGTCTCTTTCTACCCTGCAAGACTCCCAAAAGTTGCTTGTATCATTCTCCCATTTCTCAGGTAATATTATATCCTTCTGAGGTCTTTGATGTAGTTGAAGCTAGATAGTTACAATTTTCCTTAGTTATGATAAAAGATAAGTTAGATATAAAACCTTAAACTTACAAATATAAGATAGATAGAATATCTTCTTTAATATTGTAACTGTAATTCTTGCTCAATAATTGTTTTGTTATATGTAATTTTACTGTGTTAAAGTTAAAACCTTCCTTTTTGAAAAAGAAGAAAAGGAGAAGTGCTGTGGATATCGCTCTGTATAAATAAACACTGATTGGCCAGTAGCCAGACAGGAAGTATAGGCGGGACTAACAGAGAGGAGAATTAAGGGAACAGGAAGGCAGAGGGGGAGACTGCTGGAGCTGCTGCCAGGACAAGGAAGATGTAAGGTACCAGTAAGCCACGAGCCACGTGGCAAAGTATAGATTAATAGAAATGGGTTAAATATAAAAGCAAGAGCTAGACAATGATAGGCCTGAGCTAATGGCAAAGCAGTTTAAATAATATAAGCGTCTGTATGTTTATTTTATAAGTGGGCTAAGGGACTGCCGGGTCTTGGTGGGACCCGGAGAGAACACTCCAGCTACAAATCCTGCTACAGTATGAACATGCCAGGCATGATGTACCTACTGATGTAATAGTAGCATGGCTATTGCAGATGAATCAACTGCTTTCAAATTGAATTTAAAGGCAGAACCATAGAAGGAAATCATATTATAAGCCAAGGTAAAGCTAATGCTTGGGGTGGGTTTTAGGGCCCAGATGTGAAGCTATGTTATTGTTTTCTTGAATGGCTATGAAGTGCCTGTCAAATTACCTTCTAAACATTTGTGTTTGCACTTATAGGATTAATGCTGCTTTCATCATCTTCAGTAATTCAGGTAGGGGAATTCTTTTTGAAATGGGCTATGTACTGCAAAGAATCTTGATTAGTCAAGCTCCTAGGAATAAATAACTGTTACTATGCTATAGTGATCCAATGTTTGCCTGGAATTGGAGGAAAGTAATTAGATATTTATATCACTCCATCAAGGCTCAGTGAACATACCAAGGGGGGTTGTAAAGAACCTATAGGTTGCAATCCTTTTGGGGGTTGTCTATCAGATATTTACATTACGATTCATAACAGTAGTAAAATTATAGCTATGAAGTATCAACAAAATAATTTTATGGTTGGGGGTCACCACAACATGAAACACTGTATTAAAAATTCTCAGTATTAGGAAGGTTGAGGACCACTAGTCTGGAGGAAGCAATAGACTACTTCTGAAGTCATTTCTTCTGAGTTGAAAAGTCCACTCCTGGATGGATAAACTAATGAAAAGCCCAGGAACTTCAGAAAGTTACATGATTACATGATTCCTCCTCAAGTTTCTATAAACCATAAGCAATTTATGGATAAGCAGAAACTCTTCCATGGCGCTTACAGGTAGCTGTGTAGGGAGCTGCAGGGAGTCATCTCCCATGGAGGGGTCAGGTATTCAGTGATTTCACTGCCTTTGAGTCACCCATGGTGCTGTAACTACAATATCTTATTTATGCTCCATAAAGGACCCAGAGGAAGTCATCGGTACAGTCCAGATTCTGGTGAAATTATTTCTTCAGTCTGTTGTCAATACTCTTCCTGAGGTAAATAGATACCTATTCTTTTTTTCCCCTATAAAGAGTAACAACATAACCTATTGCATCTCAAAGTTGTATTTTTAAGAAGAAAAGTGACAGATAGAGAGATTAGGGAGGGAGGGAAACAGTTACATGAATAAATAAATGTAGCTAATTATTAAAATACTTGTATACACTATCAGTTTCACCTTTAGTGCTCAAGTTTATCATCAGTGGCAGTACTGTTTCTACTCCAATAGATTATACTGTTCATGAAAAAAATATTGTAAGTATTTGGTTGTACCTAATCATTTTAGCATTCGTCTTGCATTCTTCTTGGCATGGCCATTCTATGCTGATTTGGCCCACTGCATAGTTGTGGGCTGATGAACACTGAATACTTCTTTGTGGGCTCCCTCAGCACATAGTTATTTTGCACTAGAAGCATATCAAATCCAAGTATGTGTCATCTTGGCTTCCATTATCTGTGAATAATATCAATGTCAAATAAATACAGTATACAAACATAAAATAACAAAGAATGGAAAAATATTTCTTTTATGAGTGGGGGAAAACTTTGGACATATGTGAACTCAGTGTATGTCTATTCATTGGAAGAACATATTACCTAGTGAATTTGTGAAAAATATTAGAAAGGCTTTACTTTTTAATATTTGTTCAATATTATTTTGATAGTAGGTACTGAGTAAACAGAAATCCTTAGCAATCAACTATCTGTAAATTTTCCAAATAGGTGCAGACCCTGAGTGCAAATGTCAGTCACTAGATCTGTTCATCAGATGAGCCCATGCATTTCTATGGGAGAAGACCCCAGAAAACCACGGAGAAGTGACAGTCAGAAGACTTGGAAACATAGTTTAAACATATTTAGTAGAAGTCTAACCACATTTCAACATATGTTACCTCAATAACCTTCTCTTTGGAATTCAAGGAGTATGTGGTGAGCAATATTATCATAATTTTGAGCAGTTTCATGAATAATGGTAATAAAATTTTACCCATCATTTCTTTCATTTATGTTTGTGACTGAAAAAGACAAAAGAATTCGTCTGTTTTAACTCTGAGTGTCTGTTCTCCTTGTAAATAGGCAAGAAAAAATGTTGCTTTTTTAAGCTTATGTCTTTAGAAATTATACTCTGAAAATCTGTAAAATTCTCTAACGTTGTCCACCATTGATCTTGGTGAGCAGGCTAGTCTGAGCCCATAGAATCAGTACACAGATGTGAAGCATTAAATAGACTCATTGAGGTCAAAAGACAGGTGGCGGGGGGAAAACATGCAAAGCCACAAAAAAGTCCCTGACAAGGAGAATGTGTTCATACGTCTACCTACTAAAAATGATGTCTTGATCTCATTCCTTCCGTCATCCCAGAAGGGCATAAAGGAAATCTCAAGAAATAGCCAAGCACATTTTAAGATGTTCTGGCATCAGCCAATGTCCTAGATACCATGGTAACATTGTCCAGTTCTTTTCTCAGTTTGGACCAAATGTATAAGCTGCCCTTTGTTTCACACAGTCACTGCACTGTTTGGAACTCCTAGTAGCTCTGAAGCCCATTCCCGTGTGGTAACTGATAAATCACTCTCACACACACACTTTCCCTCTTCATATTCTTCATGTTTCGCCGCAGACCCAAAGCAAAAATTCTCTTGTTCTTCCTAAGCTGTGAAATACAGGTGATGCTAATTATTCTGCTCAGAATGAACAGCTACTGTGAGAACTATGAGAGATGGTAGACGTGCTTTTACAGCTTTCTAGTAATATTTAACATTTAGGAAGTTCTAGTACTGATGCTCATTGTCTTAACATCACCATGAATACTGAGGCTTATAGAGAAATATACCATCTGTTCATACATTCAATTGTAAAATTACAATGAATTAAGTACATCACAATTTATTTACTGATTCAAAGGAAATTTTAATAAAGTTTCTCGACATAGATACTTAAAAATAATAATTTTTCATTCAATTTTTAAAAGGTTCTTAGAAGTCAAAGAGGAAGAAAACAGTCACATATTAAGAGTTTCCTAGTTGAAATCATAATTTAGAACTTTTAACATTTCTTTATCTATATTCTAAGTGTATGAACGTTTGCCTGATTATATTTATTTATATGTGTCGTTGGTATACTTAGTGCAGGCTGGAAAGGACTTCAGATCCCCTTAAGCCAGGGTTACAGACAACTGTGAGCTGCGGCTGGGATGCTGGGAACCAAACCCAGAACCAAACCCAACCCAACAAAAGCAACCAGTTCTCTAATCTACTGAGTTGTCTCTCCAGCCCCTGGGGGAACTTTAAAAATTTCATTTTAAAATTAGAATTTAACAGCAACAAGAAAACAGACAAGGAAAGGAGTTAAGGTCACGGTGTGTGAATTGAGTGGAGCAGAAGACAGAAAGCAGTGATTCTCCAGAAAGACACTAACGTTCTGCTATCTGTTCTTTGAATTTTCTTTTCTTTTCTTTTTCTTTTTTTTCTTTTTACCATTACAGCACCTAATATCAACTATTTCCTTGAAATATCTGTGATTTAAGTATGCAACATAAATAACAATTAACAACACAGTTACTGTGTAGGATGAGTACTGTTTAATCTCCCTGGGAAGGGGAAATAGATTTCGCCAGTGAACTGGGAGGCTGGGGGCTGGTGGGGTAAGGAACAGTAGGGATTACGTGGGGGACAGAGAGAAAATACTGAAAGAAACTACTGGAATTGGGGGGCATTTCGAGGTCAAGGTAGAAACCTAGTGCAATGGAAACTCCATGGAATCTACGAGAGTATCTCTAGCAAAAACTCTAAGTAAAGGGGGACACGGAGCCTGAACTGCCCATCTTCTGTAAGCAGGCAAGGCTTCAAGTGCAAGAATTAATACACCAACCGAGCCACAAAACCTTCAACCTACAGATTGTCCTACCTGTAGAGTGTCCTGAAACCAGAGCCTAGCAGAATCATCATCAAAGAGACTAGAGAGACTTCATCCAGCAACTGACGGGAGCAGATGCAGAGTCCCATAGCCCAACACGATGCAGAGGAGCGGGAGGAAGGATTGGAGGAACCAGAAGAAGCAGGGACACTACGAGAACACAGCCTACAGAATCAACTGACTGGGACTCATGGGGGCTCATAGAGATCAGGGAGCCTGTATGTGTCTGACCTAGGTCCTCTGCATATATGTTATGGATGAGTAGCTTGGTGTTCTTGTGGGATTCCTAACTGGGACCAGGGGCTGTCTCTGACTCATAACTGCTTTTGGGACCCCTTTCCTCCTACTGACTTGCCTCCTCCAGCCTTTATGGGATGATATGTGCCTGGTCTTATTGTAGCTTGCTATGCCGTGTTTGGTTGATGTCCCTGGGAGGCCTGCTCTTGTAGGAGGATAGGTGGAGGGCGAGTGGAAAGACGCACAACCACACGGACACGTCCTTATACACGGTTGTGGTGGAGGGAGAGAGGAAACTGCAGTCAGGATGTAATATATGAGAGAAGAATTAAAAAAAGAAAGAAAAAAAGAATGAATTAGAATTAAGAAATGAATCCTGTTTAAATCATGTCTCTGTTACTTAAAGTCAAGTGACCTCTAATGGTTATTTAATTTTTCCATCCTTCATCTGAAAAACTAGGATGGTCATCTACTTACTATTTTGTCACTGCATTGCTAGAATGACATACATTTCTTTCTGGGAAGTATTTAAAGAATGTTTGGAAAATTATAAATACCATACAACTGTTAACTATCGTTATCTCTATATTTATATTTTCTTCAGAATCTCCACCTGGAAAACACCATCCATAGATTTTTCACAACCAGGATAATCCTATATAATTTAAGACATAAATAGTGATGCTCATATGAGCTTCCCCCTAACATTATTTTAAAATTGTGACATAGCACATTTATCATATAAAATCTAAGTAGTAAGTGGATTTATCTTCATTTTTGCATGTAGGAAAACTTAGATATCCTGTGAAAATCTCGCTTATTCATGGTACAAATTTAACAGGGATTTGAATCTATACACATTGTCCCTGGAGCTTGCACTGTGAACTCATATTATCTCACAATGAACATTAGGTTATAAAAGATAATATCTATGCTACTTCATTATTACAAAAGAAGATAAAAGGTAATATCACTTCTCAAATATTCTGGATAAACATGATTTTATCAAATATGCTTTTACCGACTCACTAAAACTTCCCACTAAACTCTTGATTCTTGACCTTTATTAGTAACTTTCTGACTTTGCTGCATTGGCAGAGTTGCCACAAGATGGCAACCTTCACTAAGAAGTGCCCAGCAGCTCAGGCGCAAACACATAATTAGGTAGTTTTCAATAGCACCAGGTTGGACCGCAAGGGCCTTTTATACATACTTTCATGAAAACATATACAATCTTAACTAAGCTGACTCAGGGTCAGCAACCAGTATTGATGATAGTCAAGCCATGTCTTCAAAGTTCTACCTTGTGCTTTTATTTGTCAAAGGCATTGTGCCATTTTATGTTTAACATTCTATTATCAAGATGAAAGCTCTTGGTCTGACTTTGTGTTCTGTCACTGGAAATATTTTGATAGTAAAAACATTATATATTCCCTAGGGAAAAGACTCTTACAAAGTACCTATCCATATGAGAGCCTGCATGGAATAAACATTGGACTGTTCTGTGGCCTGTCAGCATCACCATGGCCCATCAACACTGTCAGAGCATTCGTGAGAGACTAAACACTGAGGCAGAAACCTTAATAGTTCAGACAGATGAACTTTGAACCCATGAACACAGTCCATTATTGGCAGATGTTGAAGACTAATCCTATGTCGAAAGTAACTATTTCAACTATTTCACATTTCTAGGTATATCAGTATTAAAAAGTGGAAAGAAAACACTATAAGATGCATTACAAGGGACACATGCACATTATCAAAACAGCGCACTTCAAACTACAGTTCAGGCAGAATGTCAAGGCCTTGCTCACACTTGAAATGCTTGGCTATAGTTAAAGAAGATTTTCATGTTTAAGTAACAGTTTCCTGTGAGGGAGAGGATCTGCTCCGAGGGCTGTCAGTTCTCTTTAAACCGTTTAATACACTTGTCAGGCAGCTCTGCAGTGGTCCTCTCTGAGTGCCGGGGTCAATGAAGAGTCACGTGCGGCTCGAACTTTCTCTCCACGGAATCTGAGACACTGAAGCTGTAGCTCTCTCAGCTCTGGCCAGCTCTGGAGCGGAAAATGGATTTGAGAGATTAAACCTAAATGTCGTGTGTACGAAGGCAAGCAGCTAAGGTTAGGACTACTGTGCTGGCTACATGGGGATGGAAGACTCAGACCATGCAGCAGACAAACATTTGTACTGAGGGCTAAGCCTGCAGAAGGATTTTGTTCCATTCAGAGGAAAACGGACACTTTAATAAACAAAGATTTTATGATTGCATGCACACATACACTTAAAGTTGTTTTGCTTTTCTCTTTTGATCTATTCACTTGTTTATTCAAGAGGGGATTTTAGTTTTCTGTGTTCAGACCTTCTCACTCCATTTAGTAGAACCTACTCCTCAGTTCTGTTAAAACTAGTTCACCTTCTCACTCCATTTAGTAGAACCTACTCCTCAGTTCTGTTAAAACTAGTTCATCAAAAGGTTTATCAGAGCCCACAAACTGGAGGTTTTTCCTCTGTTGTATCTACATTGAAATTATAACCTTCAGCTGTGCTGTGGCCAGCAGAGTAGACCTCTGGTGGCATTCCATACTGCTGTGATATTGCTGAACCAAAAAGTCAAGATTTCCACTTCAGAGAACACTCAGAACTTCTGAAGCCTTAGAGTGCACTGGACATTTTGCACATCTGTAGTGATGACACTGGTAAGAGGATGGGGGTGGGGTGGGGGTATATGAAAGAAAGTGGGAAGTGAGAGTAATCGGAAATCGCTAAATGCATTTAAGAACTTGTCAAAGAAAAAAATGTTTATTTTTTTACAAAAGACTGTATCCAAATTAGGTTGATTCTAAATATTGGCTCTGAGGGAAAGACCTGTCAGTTGGTCTTGTCATGTCTGCTTCCTGTTATTTTAACACATTAAATAATTAATGAAAACTTTCAGAAGAAAATGATAATTTAGGGCATTTCCACCAAGAATGTATTGTGAATAATATCCATTGGATGAAATATAAGTGCTATAACATAAGAATTTATATCTGGTATATATTGCTTTTTATAGAGGTATTTGCATTGTTTTATAATATGAGAGTTTTATTAATTCTTAAAATTTCATGCAGTGCATTCTCAGACTTGATGGGAATACCAAAGATATCACATATATTGGTTACAGACGCTAACTGAGAAATAAAGTTGGTCATTATGAAGGAACTGCTTCCCATACTTGTTAGTTTTCATAGTAACAGAAGATGCTGTGTAAGCTGTTGAGGGGAAATGCCTCAATGTTGTACTTAACTATGAACACTGGCCTGAAATGATGACCAGCAATGCCATTATGTGTTCATGGGGACAATAGTGGTACAAATATTATGGGGAGTTGGGGGTAGTGTTAATAGATTACTACAAACACGACTACTTTAGACGTCATACATTTGCAGTCTCAGTTCTTCTGATCAGGGATTGTCTGCTTTGTTTACTCAAAATATCACCAGGCCAAAATCAAGGTTGCAATAGCACAGGGCCACAATCTTTCCCAGAAGCTTTGTCGGGGAGTGTGTGACAATCTATTTCCAGGTTGTTAGAGCTCAGTTCTGTGTGGATGAAGGACAGAAGCATCTGTCTGTCTGTCATTTGAATGTTTTCCTCGTGTGTACCAGAGCCTTTAGTTCTTACTGCTGTCCATAAGTCCCATTTCCAGAAAGGTAAACAATTGAAGTCCTTTTTGGTCCCTTCTCCCCTCATTTCCTTTCTGCTGTTTTCCTCTCTGTCTGACTACTTTGTCTTTCTCTTCTACTGTAGGTGATTAATTGGACCCAGGAAGACATCGCTACTTTCCTTAACTACTTTTCTTTCTTTTTTTTTAATTTTACTTTATTTTATTTTACAATACAATTCAGTTCTACATATCAGCCACGGAATCCTTTGTTCTTCCCCCTCCAGCCCCCCTCCTCTTCCCCCCAGCCTACCTCCAATTCCCACCTCCTCCAGGGCAAAGCCTCCCCTGAGGATTGAGATCAACCTGGTGGACTCAGTCCAGGCAGGTCTAGTCCCCTCCTCCCAGGCCGAGCCAAGTGATCCTGCATAAGCCCCAGGTTTCAAACAGCCAACTCAGGCAATGAGCAGAGGACCTGGTCCCACTGCCTGGATGCCTCCCAAACAGATCAAGCCAATCAACTGTCTCACCCATTCAGAGGGCCTGATCCAGTTGGGGGTCCCTCAGCCATTGGTTTATAGTTCATGTGTTTCCATTTGTTTGGCTATTTGTCCCTGTGCTTTATCCAACCTTGGTCTCAACAATTCTTGCTCATATAAACTCTCCTCTTTCTCGCTAATTGGACTCCTGGAGTTCCACCTGGGGCATAGCCGTGGATCTCTGCATCCAGTTCCCTCAGTCACTGGATGGAGTTTCTAGCACGACAATTAGGGTGTTTGGCCATCCCATCACCAGAGTAGGTCAATTCGAGCTGTCTCTCGACCATTGCCAGCAGTCTATTGTGGGGGTATCTTTGTGGATTTCTGTGGGCCTCTCTAGCACTTTGCTTCTTCCTATTCTCATGTGGTCTTCATTTACCATGGTCTCTTATTCCTTGTTCTCCCTCTCTGTTCTTGATCCAGCTGGGATCTCCCTCTCCCCCAAGCTCTCTTTCCCTTGACCCTCGCCCTTCATTACCCCAACTCAAGTCCAGGCTGTTCATGTAGATCTCATTCCATTTCTCAGTCATTGGGTGATCCCTGTGTCTTTCTTCGGGTCCTGTTTTCCAGGTAGCGTCCCTGGTGATGTAGCAGTCCAGTCATCCTTGTTATACATCTAGTATCCTCCTATGAGTGAGTACATACCATGTTTGTCTTTCTGAGTCTGGGTTACCTCACTCAGGATGATTTTTTCTAGATCCATCCATTTGCCTGTAAAACCTCATGATGTCATTGTTTTTCTCTGCTGAGTAGTATTCCATTGTGTATATGTACCACATTTTATTTATCCATTCTTCAGTTGAAGGGCATCTAGGTTGTTTCCAGGTTTTGGCTACTACAAACAATGCTGATGTGAACATAGCTGAACAAGTGCTCTTGTGGTATGATTGAGCATTCCTTGGGTATATGGCCAAGAGTGGTATAGCTGGATCTTGGGGGAGATTGATTCCCAATTTTCTAAGAAAGCACCATATTGATTTGCAAAGTGGTTGTACAAGTTTGCATTCCCACCAGCAGTGGAGGAGAGTTCCCCTAGCTCCACATCCTCTCCAGCATAAGGGGTCTTCAGTGTTTTTGATCTTAACCATTCTGACAGGTGTAAGGTGGTATCTCAGAGTTATTTTGATTTGCATTTCCCTGATGATTAGGGATGTTGAGCAATTCCTTAAATGTCTTTCAGCCATTTGAGTTTCCTCTGTTGAGAATTCTCTGTTTAGTTCTATAGCCCATTTCTTAATTGGACTGTTGGTCATTTTGATGTCTATTTTCTTGAGTTCCTTATATATTCTGGATATCAGTCCTCTGTCAGATGTGGGGTTGGTGAAGACCTTTTCCCATTCTGTAGGCTGTAGCTTTGCCTTGTTGACCATATCCTTTCCTCTACAAAAGCTTCTCAGTTTCAAGAGGTCCCATTGATTGATTGTTTCTCTCAGTGTCTGTGCTACTGGTGTTATATTTAGGAAGTGATCTCCTATGCCAATGTGTTCAAGACTACTTCCTACTTTCTCTTCTAGCAGGTTCAAAGTAGCTGGATTTATGTTGAGGTCCTTGATCCACTTGGACTTAAGTTTTGTGCATGGTGATACATACGGATCTATTTGCAGCCTTCTACATGTTGATATCCAGTTATGCCAGCACCATTTGTTGAAGATGCTTTCTTTTTTCCATTGTACACTTTTGGCTTCTTTGTCAAAAATTGTATGTTCATAGGTGTGCAGATTAATGTCAGGGTCTTCTATTCAATTCCATTGGTCCACATGTCGGTTTTTATGCCAGTACCAAGCTGTTTTTATTACTGTAGCTCTATAGTAGAGCTTGAAGTCAGGGATTGTGATGCCTCCAGAGGTTGTTTTATTGTACAGGATTCTTTTGGCTATACTAGGTTTTTTGTTTTTCCATATGAATTTGAGTATTATTCTTTCCAGGTCTGTGAAGAATTGTGTTGGTATTTTGATGGGGATTGCATTGAATCTGTAGATTGCTTTTGGTAAAATTACCATTTTTACTATGTTAGTCCTGCCTATCCATGAGCATGGGAGATCTTTCCATTTTCTGACATCTTCTTCAATTTCTTTTTTCATGGACTTAAAGTTCTTGTCATATAGGTCCTTCACTTGCTTGGTTAGTGTTACCCCAATGTATTTTATGTCATTTGTGGCTATTGTAAAGGGTGATGTATCTCTGATTTCCTTCTCAGCCTCTTTATCAATTGTATATAGGAGGGCTACTGATTTTTTTGAGTTGATCTTGTATCCTGCTATGTTGCTGAAGGTGTTTATAAGCTGTATCAGTTCCTTGGTGGAATCTTTGGGGTTGCTCAAGTATACTATCATGTCATCTGCAAATAGGGAAAGCTTGACTTCTTCCTTTCCAATTTGTATCCCCTTAATCTCCTTATGTTGTCTTATTGCTCTGGCTAGAACTTCAAGTACTATATTGAATAAGTATGGGGAGAGCGGACAGCCTTGCCTCGTTCCTGATTTTAGTGGAATTGCTTTGAGTTTCTCTCCATTCAATTTGATGTTGGCTATTGGCTTGCTATAAATTGCCTTTATTATGTTTATGTATGTCCCCTGTATTCCTGATCGCTCCAAGACCTTTATCATGAAGGGGTGTTGGATTTTGTCAAATGCCTTTTCTGCATCTAGTGAGATGATCATGTGGTTTTTTTTCTTTGAGTTTGTTTATATGCTGTATTACATTGACAGACTTTCGTATGTTGAACCAACCTTGCATCCCTGGGATGAAGCCTACTTGATCATGGTGAATAATTTTTTTAATGTGTTCTTGGAGTCTGTTTGCCAGTATTTTATTGAGTATTTTTGCATCAATGTTCATGAGGGAGATCGGTCTGTAGTTCTCTTTCTTTGTTGTATCCTTGTTTGGTTTAGGAATCAAGGTAATTGTAGCCTCATAGAAGAAGTTTGGTAATGTTCCTTCTGTTTCTATTGTGTGGAACAATTTAGAGAGTATTGGTATTAACTCTTCTTTGAAGATCTGGTAGAATTCTGCACTGAAACCATCTGGTCCTGGGCTTTTTTTTGGTTGGGAGACTTTTAATGACTGTTTCTATTTCCTTAGGTGTTATTGGACTATTTAAATAGTTTATCTAGTCTTGATTTAACTTAGGTATGTGGTACCTATCCAGAAAATTATCCATTTCTTTTAGGTTTTCCAGTTTTGTGGAGTAGAGGTTTTTGAAGTATGACCCGATGAATCTCTGGATTTCCTCAATGTCTGTTGTTATGCCCCCCTTTTCATTTCTGATTTTGTTGATTTGGATGCTCTCTCTCTGTCTTTTGGCTAGTTTGGATAAGGGCTTGTCTATCTTGTTGACTTTCTCAAAGAACCAACTCTTTGTTTCATTAATTTCTTTGTATTGTTCTCTTTGTTTCTATTTTATTGATTTCAGCTCTCACTTTGATAATTTCCTGATGTCTATTCTTCCTGGGAGACTTTGCTTCTTCTTGTTCTAGAGCTTTCAGGTGTGCTGTTAAGTCACTAGTGTGAGATTTCTCCAACTGCTTTATGTGGGCATTTAGTGCTATGAATTTCCCTTTTAGGACTGCTTTCATAGTGTCCCATAGGTTTGGATATGTGGTGTCTTCATTTTCGTTGATCTCTAGGAAGTCTTTAATTTCTTTCTTTATTTCTTCCTTAACCCATTGGTGATTCAGTTGAGCATTATTCAGTTTCCATGAGATTGTAGGTTTTCTGTGGTTTTTGTTGTTGTTGAAATCTAACTTTAAACCATGGTGGTCTGATAGAACACAGGAGGTTATTCCAATTGTTTTGTATCTGTTGAGATTTGCTTTGTGGCCAAGTATGTGGTCAATTTTAGAGAAGGTTCCAAGGGGTGCTGAGAAGAAGGTATATTCTTTTTTGTTAGGATGGAATGTTCTGTAGATATCGATTAAGTCCATTTGAGTCATGACATCAGTTAAGTCCTTTATTTTTCTGTTAAGTTTCAATTTGGGAGATCTGTCCAGTGGTGAAAGTGGGGTGTTGAAGTCTCCCACTATTAATGTGTGGGGTTTTATATGTGGTTTAAGCTTTAGTAATGTTTCTTTTACATATGTGGGTGCTCTTATGTTTGAGGCATAAATGTTCAGAATTGAAACTTCATCTTGGTGAATCTTTCCTATGATGAATATGTAATGCCCTTCTTGATCTCTTTTGATTGATTTTAGTTTGAAGTCTATTTTGCTGGATATCAGGGTGGCTACACCTGCTTGTTTCTTAAGACCGTTTGATTGGAAAGTCTTTTCCAAGCCTTTTATTTTTAGGTAGTGTCTATCTTTGAATTTGAGATGTGTTTCTTGTATGCAACAGAAAGATGGGTCCTGCTTTCATATCCATCCTGTAGCCTATGTCTTTTTATAGGTGAATTAAGTCCATTGATATTAAGGGATATCAATGACCAGTGATTGTTCATTCTTGTTATTTTTTGGTGGTAGTGTGTGTGTGCGCTTCTCTTCTTTGGGGTTTACTGCTGTGGTTTTATCTATTGCCTGTGTTTTAGAGGGTGTATCTGACTTCCTTAGGTTGGAATTTTCCTTCTATTGCTTTCTGTAGGGCTGGGTTTGTGGATAAATTTTGTTTAAATCTGGCTTTGTCTTGAAATGTCTTGTGCACTCCATCTATGATGATTGAAAGTTTTGCTGGGTATATTTGTCTAGGCTGGCATCCATGTTCTCTTAGTGTCTGCATTACATCTGTCCAGGTCCTTCTGGCTTTCAGAGTCCCCATTGAGAAATCAGGTGTTATTCTGATGGGTTTGCCTTTATAAGTCACTTGGCCTTTTTCCTTAGCTGCTCTTAATATTCTTTCTTTATTCTGTAAATTTAGTTGTTTAATTATTATGTGGTGAGGGGACTTTTTTGGGGGGTCTAGTCTGTTTGGTGTTCTATAGGCTTCTTGTATCTTCATAGGCATTTCCTTCTTTAAGTTGGGAAAGTTTTCTTCTATGTTCTTGTTGAATATATTTTCTGTCCCTTTGAGTAGGTATTCTTCTCCTTCTTCTATCCCTATTATTCGTAGGTTTGGTCTTTTCATGGTGTCCCAAATTTCTTGGACATTTTGGTTCATGACTTTGTTGGCTTTAGTGTTTTCTTTGACTGATGAATCTATTTCTTCTACCGTATCTTCAACGCCAGAGATCCTCTCTTCCATCTCTTGCACTTTGTTGGTTATACTTGCATCTGAAGTTCCCAATCATTTACTCAGATTTTCTATTTCCAACATTCCCTCTGTTTTTGTCTTCTTCATTTTTTCTATTTCCCTTTTCAGGTCTTGGACTGTTTCCTTTATTTGTTTCATTGCTTTTTCATGATTTTCTTTCAGTGCTTTATTGTTTTCTTCCAGGACTTTATTGTTTTCTTCTACTTTATTTGTCCTTTCCTCTAGTTTTTTATAGCGTTGTTCTTCCCATGTTTTTGTCTTTTCCTCTATATAAGCCTCTACCTTCTTCATGATGTTATTCATAAGGCTGTTTTCTTCTGCTTCTTCCAATTTTTGATGTTCAGGTCTAGATGTTGGAGGAGGGCCAGGTTCTGGTGATGCTGTATTGCTCTTCATTTTGTTGTATGTACTTCTGCCTTGATGTCTGCCCATCTCCTTGTGGTTTGTTCTTGGTCTTATCAGCGCATTTGGTTCAGACAGAGCTGACAGAATCAGGAAGTCTCTCTCTCTTGTCCAGATGGGAGCTCTCTTGTCCAAGTGGGAACTCCAGGGCAGGATGGGACCTCTTGTCCAGATGGGAAGTCCAGAGCAGGATGGGAGCTCTTGTCCAGACAGGAAGTCCAGGGCAGGATGGGAGCTCTTGTCCAGACAGGAAGTCCGGGGCAGGATGGGAGCTGGGGGCAGGTTTTTTAACTACTTTTCTTAACTCCATATGTGAGGATGCTTTTCTCCTCCTAAGAAGGTCCAGGTGCCAGGGATAAGACAGGAAAAGTTGGGTGACTATTATTTTGTCTAATGCTCTTTTCTTTTCATTTGTTAAATTATTATTTATTATTTTATGTGTATGGGTGTTTTGCCTACATGTAAGTCTATGTGCCATGTGAGTGTCTGGTATCAGCAGAGGTCAGCAGAGGGAGTTAGATTCCCTGAACTGGAGCTGCAGATGATTGTGAACCTCCATGTGGATGCTGGGAATTGAATCACAGTCCCTTAGAAAAGCACCCAGTACTCTTAAACACTGAGCCATCCCTCTAGCACATATTCTAATTGTTTTAATCCATTCATCTTCTAGGAGAATTACCCAAATATCACAAAATTTTGCTATTCTACTTTTATTTTTTCTCATGTTTTAATATACATCTATGATATGTTCACATATGTATATCTTTAGAAATCTTAATTTAGTAAAATAAAATGGAATTGCTTCCAGTTAACCAAGACTTTTCTAAAGGTCTTTCTTACAGTTATCTTTCTTCCAACTAATCAGGGTTGGTAATTGAGGAGAGTTTTCCTAAGACTGTTAGCGAAGCCATGGCACACCTGTTCCCAAAGAAAAGCCAAGCATTGCTGCAGCTAAGCTGTAATCAGAATGCAGCCAATCCTTCCCAGACAACTGCAGTCCCTTCATAATGGACACTGCTAGGGCTTGTTCTGAAAATGATGGTCTCACAACCCTCATGAGGAAAAAGTGAATTTATAACAAATCACTTGTAGTTTTGGGTAAAATTATATTTACCAGGCCCTCGTAAATAGTGAAAAATCAACCAGAAACAGTTTTAATGAGGAAACATATGAGTATACCAGGGTAGGTATAACAGATTAACTTGGTATAAATTACAGTAGGTAATGGTAAGTAGTAGTTGAACAGTATATGATCATTTGCCATGCTAACTCAAGTATTCTGTCAAGAATTATAAGGGAGTCATATAAAGAGTAAATAATACGGTGTTTGAATAAAAGCAATTTCTAGAACATAGTTTGAGGTGCTTTTTCAGATGGGACAAAATGTCACTAATATAAATTCCTTACCCATAATAATAATTTTATTATGAATGTTTATACCAAAATAGAATGTTCTGCATTTTTAAGTTTGTGCAATGAAAAAGAATAAAAAAAAAAAAACTATAGGTGAGTCTAAGCCTGCTATGAAAGAAGAAAAAAAAGGAAGGAGAAATGAATGCATGGGACACTGCAGCAGAGCCACAGGAAGAGTGTGATGGACACTTTCTTTTTCAATAACCAATTATTACAACAGTTACATGTTTTATTGATATCGGAGAAGCTCAAAGTCATTGAATACTGAGGTGTAGGCATTGTGGAAAGTAACAGTTGTACATCTCCTCCCCTAAAGTGTAGGAGTTGCCTCTGCAATATGAGCACCCTGGGGATGCTATTCGGTATCTCGAGAAAAGATGAGCTAGACAATGCGCTTGCAGAAACTCAAAGTGAAGCTGTGTTCTGAGCTGTGGTCAGGAAGCCCACAATCCTCACAGCAACTTTAAAAAAGTATTTTACTTTTTGAGATTACAATATAATTGCATCATTCCCCTTTCATTCCTTTCCTTCAAAACCTTCCACATACCCCACCTTGTTCTTTTTTCAAATTCATGCCCTCTTTATTATTGTTGTTGTTATTAACTGTTATTACTTGTTACTGACTTTTAAAACTTGAAGTTAGAACTGTAGTTATATTTACCAACAAATAAAGACTTTAAAAACCACTACATAATTTAAAAATCTGAGTAGGCAGAGACTCTAAGTGGGTTTCTTTCTTTTTTTTTTTTTTATGACTTTCTTTAAGCCAGCTAAGGTGATACAGTCAATGAGGCCACAGCCTCTACATAAACTGCAACACACTGAAAATGGGTTCTCAGTTCTCATGCCAGCTCAGTCCCCATATCACTCCCTGTTCCTGATGCAGGAAACAAAGTTCCTTCTCTCTTGAACTGTAAGCTCTGAGCAAAGCACTGTCTCTTAAATTTACTTAATTCAAATCCTCTGCTCTTAGCCACTTAGAAGAGTGATGCCATGCAATTAGAATATATTTAGATTCATTTGTCAAAGTCTGCATTTCATATTGAGTTCCCCAGACTCCCTAGTTGAATTTATCAGTTTGCGTCTAGTGGTGAAGTCTGTGGGTTTTGCCAAACGCAAAGAAAGGTATATCCCAGCTGCAGCAGAGTTGCAGCAGTCCCAATCAGTCCGCTCTTGTGCTTTCCTAGTTTTTAGACCTCCTCCAGTCCCTGGAAAACTCTAGTGTCCCAGCTCTTCATAAATTCTGTTCTTCCAAACAAATTGTTACATAAATGGTAGTGGTTGTGGAATATTAGTTTAAGATGCGTTACATTTGTTTATGCTGTGGAATATTTGTTTAATGATGCAAGGATGTGTTGCATTCTTTTGAGTTGCCTCTGTTTAACTCTGTAAAGCTGTGTTACTTTGCCTAACTAAAATAACTGATTGGTTTAATAAAGAGCAGGATGGCTAATAGCTAGGCAGGAAAAGGATAGGTGGGGCTGGCATGCAGAGCAAATAAATAGGAGGAGAAATCTAGGAAAGGAGGGAGGAGTGAGAAAAGGAGGAGAGGAGGACTCCAGGAGTCAGCCACACAGCCACACAGCCAACCACAGAGTAAGAAGGGAAGAAAAATATATAGAATAAAGAGAGATAAAAGGTCCAGAGCCAAAATGTGGTTAAAGAGCAAAAGGATAATTTAAGTTAGAAAAGCTGGCTAGAAACAAACCAAGCTAAGGTCAGGCATTCATAAGTAAGAATAAGTCTCTATGTATATGTTTCAGTGCTGGCTGGTGGGCCCTCAAAGAGTGGGAAAAGAAGAAAAAAACCTATAGGTAGTGTATCATACCCAGGCCTAGGGTAAGAGAGCAAGACTGCTGTGTGGTATACTGTGCGTAAGTTTTACTTTCTAAAGAGGTGATCAGACCATTCTCAGCAAGTGATGGCACAGTGCTGCACTACATGAGATCTCCAGTTGTCCCTATCCTCTTACCACTTAGGATGGCCAGACGGCTCCTTGTGTCTTAGTTCAAAATACTTAGAACACCAGGGCACCATATCTGTTCTTCATGTGAACTTGTGTATCTGTGTGAGTGTCTGATATGTGTGTGCATGCTTTCAGAGGTAAAAAGAGAGCATTCGATGCCCTGAAGCTGAATTAGAGGAGGCTATGCTCTTCCTGATCTGGGTGCTAGGAACTAAATGTGTGTACTCTAGAAAAGCAATAAGTGCTCTTAACTCCAGCACATAGAAACTATACTTTGTTTTTAGAGAATGTAGTACAGGTTTACTGAATTACATCATTTAACACTTCCCTATTCACAACTCTCATGATGTCCTCTGCCCTCCAAATTCATGACTTCTTTAGTTTTTATTGGTGTGTGTGTGTGTGTGTGTGTGTGTGTGTGTGTGTGTGTGTCCTCTACTGAATTTATTCTGTGTGGTTTATATGTAGATACATTTAGGGCTGACAACAAGGGATTGGGTAACCCATCAGGGAACTCTTCTCTGAAGAAAACGGATTCTCCAACTTTTAGTAGCCTGCACATCATCTATGGGTAGGACATGATGAAATTTCTTGCATCCACATTGGCATGTCAATGGACAAAAGGATTTTTTTAGGCATCTCTATTGTTAAGATGTTGTAGGTGCAGCATCCCTGCCCTTTCTAGATGATTTTATCTAGCAGCAGGTGTCCTGATCCTCTGTTTCTAAGGACCTACCCACTTCCTCTTCTACAAATTTTCCCGAGTGCCAGGTGAAAGGGTTCTGTTGCAGGTGTAGCAGCAGGGGCTTTGTACCTCGTGTTCACTTATTCTCTCTGTTTTGAAAAGTTGACCTTGGTCTGGCTTGTGATCCCAAGAGAGCATGCAAGGTTACCATCTTGGCCAGAAGTGAAAGATGGAAGCGTCAAGAGCAGCTGAGTTTTGGGCTTCTAGGTTCCTATTCAAAAAGCCAGTTGGACGAGGTTTAAAGTTCTGATAGTTACCTGCCACGAGCCACTACCAGGAAGCTAAAAGTGATGCTTCTAACCTGTTCCGATGTAGTATTTATGTAAATGTAAAGCTTTTGAGGTAATGCATACTTTAGTTAGGCTCAATCATCCACCCATACATTTTTCCAAGCATATACATGAAAATATATATAATTTTATGTGTCAATTTTTAAAAATATAATAAATATGGATATTGTAAACAAATAAAAGCAAAGAAAAGTTGTGAATTTCTGTAAGACTCTTCATCTGGTGTAAACAAAAACACCTTTGATGAAGAGTGAGAGCTACATTTATCTGTAGGTTTATTTTTAGTTTATGGCTTTAGGGGATAAGGATTATCAATCCATGTGGCATGAGTTCATTTTGTATGTGAACACTTGTACTCAGAAATATTACATAAATTATAATATTAAATTTAAAAAAATCTCAGTATTATCTCTCACATTCAACATGTATTTGCTATTGTATCTAAAATCTGTCCAAACCAAGGTGATGCAAAGTTATTTCTAGAGGTTATATTCTATATTATCTGACATTTAATTTAGGAAAGAGTTGAGGTTTTTTTATACAAGGTATGAAGTTTAAATTACTTTCGTTTTGTTTGGCCTGTGAATATCCAGTTATCCCAGATATAGTGTTTAGTTTTACACTGAGTTGTCTTAGCAGTACGCCAGTTGTCTTTTTAATAGTTGGCATGTTTGGGTTTTCTAATTTGTTATCTATCACCTTCCACCCCCCACTACATTGATTACTATAGCTGTAAATTCTTAAATTAGTATAAGATCCCTGTGTTTTTCATAAGGGTATGGTTGATGTTTCTGTACTGAGTTTTTAATCTTTTGCCATTGCTAAAGTATTAATTCTGGCAGGATTTTGACAGATTATTTTGAAATTTCTATGTACATAATCAGCATGTCATCTAAAGCTAGGAAACTCTTGCCTACTCAGTATGTCTCTTATTTTAATAACTTATTTGATTACACTTATAAAGACTTAATAAACAATGTTGACTAGTTGAGGTAAGATAATCTATTTATTCATTTATTTATTTAATTTTTTTTTCCGAGACAGGGTTTCTCTGTGTAGTTTTGGTGTCTGTCCTTGATCTCTCTCTGTAGACCAGGCTGGCCTTGAACTCACAGAGATCTGCCTGTCTCTGCCTCCCAAGTGCTGGGATTAAAGGTGTGTACCACCACCACTCGGCTTGTGTTGTATTTTTCATGAGAGAGATAAAGCACAAAGTTGGCTGGATAAGGAAGGGAAGAGGATTGGAAGGAGTTGGAGGAGGGGAAAATCTGATTAAAATATGTTTTGTGGGAAAAATTAAAGAATAAAACTATTTGCAGTTGATGTATTAGGATTTAATTGATAGAATTTGTCTAATGACAATAGGTTTTCAGGGTTTTGTTGTTTACAGACTAGTCATCCAACAGCTTTGGTGGATATTTTTGCTAGGCTTGAATTCTAGCTTTTTTCTTTCTTTTATTTAAACCAGGTTTTTTTGATTACTGGTTTTGTTTGTTTTCACATAATATATCCTGATTACAGTTTCCCTTCCCTCTACTCCTCCCAGTTCCTCCTCACATACCCTCCCATCCAGATCCACTCCCTCTTGGTCTCTTAATAGAAAACAAAAAGGCTTCTAAGGGATAATAATAGAAAAATAAAATATAGTAAGATCAAACAAAAACTAACACATTGAAATGGACAAAACAAATAGAAGAAAAAGAGCCCAATAAAAGGCAAAAACAAAACAAAACAAAACAGATATCAACACACAGAACCATTCGTTTACATTCTCAGGAATCCCAAAAATCCACTAAACTGGAAGCCATAATATACATAAGAAGGACTTATAGGGTTAAAAAATTAAAATAATAATAAATAATATAAAAAGAAAGAAAAATTCCTGACATGACATTATAAGACAAGGAACCTCTAAAGATGCCTTTGAGTTCATTTTCTATTGGCTATCTACTGCTGAGCATGGATCCTACCCATAAAAATAGTTTGTTTCCCCAGTAAGGTTCCCTTGGAGAAAACAAACAAACAAAAACATTTGCAAGTGGTTGTCAATAATTTCTGGGCTAGGGAAAGGAATATGTGTCTATTTCTCCTTTTAGCTCTAGAACCCCATCTGGTGAAGACTCATGCAGGTCCTGTGTGTGCTGTCTCAGTCTTTGTGAGTTCACAAGTCTGTTGGTACTGCTGTGTTTATAATGCCTTGTTTCTTCATGTTCCCCATCCCATCTGTCTCTTAAACTCTTTCCAACCCTCTTCTGCAGGGTCCTATGTTCTCTGTGGGGAGGGATTTAATGGAGAAATCCTATTTAGGACTTAGTGTTTGGAGATGTTTCACTCTCTATGCATTGTCTAGCTATGGGTTTCTTCATTTGTTCCATTATGCTGCAGGAGGAAGCTTCTCTGATGATGACTGAGCAAGGAACTGGTTTATGAGTATAGCAGAAAATGATTAGGAGTCATTGTTTTGCTACATTCCTTTAGTAGAACTACAATATTTGGTTTTCCCCTAGGTTCTGGGCTATCTTATCTAGGTACTTAGTCATCTAAGCAGGGTTGGATATGGGTCCCAACTCACAAAGTGGGCCTTAAGTCAAATCGTATATGCGTTTGTTTTCTCTACATGCTTTGTACCACCATTTCACTGGTGTATCTTGCAGGCAGGGTACCAATGTGGATTGAAGGGTTTGTAGCTGGGTAGTACTTACCTTTCTACTTACAGAAATACCTTTGCAGAGTAACTTTGGGTTCAGAGAACACTAGCCTGTAGGGGTGAAGGCTTTAGTTAGGCACCATCTGGACTTTTCCATGTTCAGTGAGTTATGTGGTATTGTCTTCAGCAACAGGGCCTTATCGGTTTGTGGAGAGCACAGCTGTCTGTCTTATAAAATAATATCTGAGACTAATCTGATGATTTGCTTAGTGTGTCATTTCATTTGCCTTGCAAACAAAATTTTTGTGAAATTTTGGTCTTAAAGAAGCTTCTCCTTTAATATATGTGTTCATTTGATTCTAGTTGGTAACTGATCTTGATTATACATCTATTGATTGATAAGCCTCACTTGCACATCTCACATATACATCACACTGGATTCAGAGCCTTCTAGTGATACTTGATTTTCATCATGCAGATGGTCAGGACATATTTTGTGAAAACTCTTTTCCTGTCTTTTTTGGGGGCCTTTCCTTGACATTATGCACTCAAGTTGAGTATAACTTTTGGACCTCCAAGTGTCATTTCCAAATTCTACCATCCTACAATATATAATATATCTCAATATGAAATATATATATATGTATATATATATTTATATATTATATATATATATATAATCTTGTTGGGGAAGAGGATTGCAATTAAGCCACAGGCATGGAATGATGGCTCTAAGTTTTAGGAGTAATCCTTAAAAGTTCTTTGCACCAATTCCAGAACTAGAAATAGAATGTAAATCCAATCCTTCTCAGAGTTAATCCTTTGTAACCCTTTGGTATCTCTGATTTGAACTTCTTGTCCTTTCCCTGTCAATTATTGGACTTACTGTGAGGGCGATATGGGGAAACTAGGTGGGGTTGCAGCCTTGGCATCTTAGATCACTACTCCAGTGTTTCCATGGATGCTTTCTCCATTTTCTTCCCAATTTTCCTTGAGTATGTGGTGGCCTGTGGAGCCACAACAATGACAGTGCATGAGCGCCTTCATGCCTGTCCACAGAGAAAACACTGTTGGTGTCTGCACTGGATACTCACTCATCCATGATGATATTTAGCTGTATATTTTCTTGGACTTACATGGATTCTGGGAGTGCAGATTAGGAAAAAAAATATCGACTTAAGACATGTTTCTTCCTGCACATCCATGCCTGTCCCCAGATCTTAGTTATGAGATTTCCTATGCCTTTATTTTAGATAATAAATATTATAATTAATTTCCATGTTTCTTAGCTTTCCCTACTTATAAAACTACAATATTGATATTTTCCATTCCAAACAAAGATCCTCTGTCCCTATCTTTTTGTTCACAAACTTAAACCCTCAAGATGAGATCATTGAGACCTAGGCACCAGATGACTTCTAGAAGACTGCCCAACACTGACATTATGACCCAGAATACACTTTCAATAATTTATGCAAGATTTCTGGAGAACCTTCACTCTCTTGTAGGATTTTATAGGTAAAACAAAACAATCAGATATTCACGTCTGTGTTTAATTCTTTGTTTAATATTTAATCATATTTTCCTTCGTATGAGGCAAGAATTAGTGGTATGAATGAAATAAATTTTTATTTCATGCAAATACACATCTACAAACAAGCTCATACATACACAATCTTTGGAATCAGGAATTTAGATCAAATGCCAAGATTGAACACACGCTATGGCCATCTGTCATCTGTAAAGTATGAGAAAATTCATGCAGTCATTTTGCTGAATAAAATGTGTTTCAGTACTTAATCACATGAAAAACCGTAGATGGCATGCCTTTGGAACTTTAAATAAAATTGTTCTTCATTAATTTACCTAAGATTTCTAGAATGTAATAATATCCTATTAATTTATTAGTAATTTTAATTACAAAAAGGGCCAAATTAACATCATTCTTCCAACAAATATATAAAGCCTTATTACAACCTTTAAGAAGAAAATAGTTAACAGGAAAATACTGCAAACATATAAAACCTCAGTCAGACTGTAAATATATAAATTATATTGACTATCATGCTTTTCCACTTTGTGTATTTAGTATATTAGTAACATTTCAAATAATATACATTATATAATATACATACATATATATGGAAGAATTTTAGTATGGATTTTCTGTGGCAAAACATGAATATTTTCTACTACTTGTTATTTACTAGTTTCTTCAATTTGTTCAATTTCACTTAGAAAATAATACTATGAAGTAAATTAAAAATTGTTTTGAAATTAAAATCCCTAAGCCATAGAAATTCAGTCATTGTCTTTCTGTTTTAAATCATATATTTTTCTGGAACTATTTTTTTTGTGTGTGGCTTGACGACCATGTCTCTAAAAAAAAAGCTAGTAGCTGAGTAAGTATAAAGAGCATTTAAAATCCCTTGATGAAAACTTAAAACCGATGCCTGTAGTCATTTAGTTGTACCGCCGAAGTGAATTTCCATTTTTTTATTCTTTATAATCGTTTTTAAAGGACCAATGGGAAATACCAACTTTAAAATCTCAGAACTCTCATCCAATAATTAAACTCATGCTATCATCCTCAGACCATAATTTAATAGCAAACACAACTCTTAAATTATACACTCATTCTCACTGCGTGCTTCGCTGTGGCGCAGAGATGGAAATCCATGCCTCTGTCTCTGCCATATACTTATCATTTTTCACTAGCAATAAACTCCTCATGTATGAGCTATTGGCAATATTTCCATTTTAAATTTTCATAGCTCAGTCTGCTTGAGATGAGGGTACTAAAGCAAAATAGCCATGAACCTCTGGATGAGATTTCAAGGAAATTGCTTTAGGGTATCTGACTCAATTGAAAAGAATCGGTTGCATTTTTTTTTTTTTGTCTCATTCTGTTTTTTGTTGTCTACAGCATGGATGGTTGAAAGTATAGCATCCATCTTGGAACCATGATAATAGGGCTAAAAGACACAAAGGGACTTGGTGCCAACATCTGAACCACTCTGGGGATGCTAGGAGCTGTCAACGCTCGGCTTCTGGTTTTGAGGAAAACTGACTCTAATGTTTAGGGCGTTTTAATCAGGTTTCTGATAATGCTGTAAACCGATACTTTTAAGCAAATGTGTGTGGTATTCAGATAGGGATGAAAAAATAAAATCTAATTTTTATAAGCAATAAAGCACACACACACATATCAAATAAATCAGACCTATAGAGTTTGTTTTCTAGGGTTTTTTTTTTTAAATTTGGGTTTTTCAATATAGGGTTTTTATGTATAACCCTGTCTGTCTGAAACTAACTTACTGTGAGATGGTCTTTCTGTATGCTGTGAATATGTGTTGCTATGATTGGTTAATAAAGAAGCTGTTCTGCCCTGTGGCAAGTCAGTTTATAGCCAGGTAGGAAATCCAAGAGAGAGACTGGGAGAAGAAAGGCAGAGGCAGAAGAGATGCCAACCTGCCACCCAAGGAACAACATGCCAGCAGACTGGTAAGGTGCAGAACACATGGCAAAACATAGATTAATAGAAATGGGTTAATTTAAGATATAAGAACTAGATATCAAGAGGCCTGACATAGACCATACAGTTTATAAATAATATTAAGCCTCTGAATGATTATTTTATAAGTGGCTGTGGGACTGCCTTTGACTCCTGTGTGCTGGGAGTAAGGCATGTGCTATCATGTGCGGCTTTTAGTCTAATTTTATTGTCTATTGTCATAGGCAAAGTCTTCAACTTTTTGATATCTCAGTTATATTTTTTTCTACACTTTCAGCCAGAGTTTATTGACAAACTGTTTCCTGGATTTAGTCATCATAATCGGTGCTTAATATCTCAAATTAAATACAACTTTTTCTTTTAAGTTCCATTTGTTACTTCTGTCTTTGTAAGTATCATGTATTGACTTTCTACTTCAGAATGACGGGCAGTAGTCTGCATGGCTCTTGTTAGACAGAGTATGTGTCTCCATTAGCTAGGCATGACAGTGTACATCTTTAGTCCCAGCACTCTGGAGGTAGAAGTAGGTGGATCTCTATGTGTTCAAGGCCAGCTTGGTCTACAGAGGGATTCCAGGAGAGCCAGGACTGCACAGAAAAACCCTGTCACAAAAAACTGTCTCCATTAAATGTTTACTGATAATCATTTTAATGACAAAATTGGGAGGAAATTTTATTTAATTTTAATCTATCAACTATATCTGTATTTAATGCCAATTTCAGAAGCAAGACAAATTTATAATGTCAGATAAATCTGTTGATAATGGTAATAATCCCTTAGATGAATTAGAAAATCTTTAAAATATACATATATTTGTATGAATATACACGTATATTTAATATTAATAAAAATTAACATTATCCTATCAACCATTGGTTTAACATAGTTCTTAGAAAAGAAACACATTAGCTATGGACATGTTTGACACATTTAAAGTGAATTATGTCATGAATAATTTAAGGAGAGATCATATATAAATTCAATTTTGTTTTAAAAGACTAGCTTGTTTTGGATATAGTTGGAAGTTCTTGTTCAAAAGATTTTTGTCTATGGCAGCAGCCTTAAGTGTTTTCCCCATGCTTCCTTCCAAGTTTCATAATTTTAGATTTTATATTTAAGTCATTAATAGAGCTGATGACTAATTACAACTAGTGAGGGAGTTGATTTTTTCCAACTAGAGAGATAAATGCAAGAGTATATCAAACTTAAAGGCAACTGGAAAGTAAAGTTAAAAACCCAACATTAGAATCACACAAAGTATTGCAAACCACATATTTGACCCAGAGTTTATATATATGAACTAGAAAAATCAATAGCAATCAATCAATTAGTAAATCAAGCCCCATTTGAAAAATAGTCAATGGATCCAACAAATCTTTCTGGAAGGAGCATATATAAATGGCAAATAAAATCTTGTAGTACTGCTCAGAAATATTAATCATCAAGGAAATGCAGATCAGAGCCACAAAAGCACCATTTTATTGTAATATGTTAGTAATATAAAGGATGAAGATAACAAGGAGAAAAAAGAGAACATTTGCATACTTTTGATAACATGCAAATTATAGTCTCTATGCAAATAAACACAGTAATTCTTGATAAATATTAAATAGGCATAGTGGATATGACCTAACAATCACACTTCTGCCTATCTGAAGAAAATATAATGGGCTATAAGAAATACCTTGTTTTCTCACATCATTGCCTTGGGGTTACCCAACCATTGCCTTGGGAAAAAATTAAAATGACAAAAGAACTTGTTTTTTCTTATGTCACTATAATATATTTCTGGGACAATTTGCACTAAGCAATTCTGACCTAATAGCCACCATTACCAACATCAATAACTTTCAGCAAAATTACATAAGCCTATAGGTCTACACAATTTATTTTATTTGGAAATAGTTTTCATTGTCCATTTTTAACTAATGTTTAATGACTAACTTTGAATCTTACATTATCAGCAACATATTAAAAACAGAATAGAACTAAAGTAGAAGTAGTACAGAGTACAAAAATGTCCAGGGCAAGACTAGCATTTCTAAAACATTAAAGTCCAAACTCAAATAATTATAAACCATTCATTACCCATGTCCCTGTAACCCTTCTTTATATAACACTGATTATAGACACACCTACATTCTCAGTTTTCAAAAGGAAAATATCACACTGAGCTTTTGGACGGGAAATTATAAGTGGGTTCATCTACCTAACCTAAAAACAGATTTTGGGACACAAAATTATAGAGTGTGAAAGTGTTTTCAACTTCATTCCTTACACTGAACATGCCAAATAGTAGCACTGTGATTGGAAAAAGCACACCAGCTTTATTTAATATTTTCCATATTAAAAAAATTGGCATGGAAAAAAGCAATCATAGATACTTGTAATTTTCCAAACTTTTCACGTTTTATCATTTTTTTCTTTTCTTCTTCTAGAAGTTTTTCAGTGTTGAGTTCAAGTTTAAGGGAGAATGTCTAATCTATCCACTTAGAAGTTCAGGGTTAAGTTATAAATTTGATATAATAAGTATTGTCACAACTTTATAATATTTCTGAATATAGGGAAAATCTACTTAATAGTCTCAGATTTATTATCTTGTTTTTTAACATTCTTTTATACTCAGAGAAGAACAGCAAGAGTATTGATTCTTCTTTGCTAGCTCTCTCACCTATGCTTAATATTACATAGTGAATCTTTCTATATCCATGCACTGAAGTCTTATGTAGTACTATCTCAGTTGTTCTCAGGTAAGTTTTAGACATTCTTTGGCAAGGAAGGGATGCATTAAAAAGATTTACACAGAAAACAATCCTCCAAATTAAAAAAAAAAAATCATAGTAGCAATGTGGAGGATGACTTGTAGAAAAAAGAGGTCAGATGGTGCTGTGGGTATTCTAAAGCAAGCAATGTTGTCCTCCCAAGACAGTAACAAATAGGATGAACTGTCAAAAAGCAGATCAAGGACTCAAGAAACTTCAGTGGGGATCAGTTCTAGAGCTTCCATCACATAGAAGAAAGATGTGATACATTTCTGTTAAATGCCCAGGAGATTTTTTTTTCTGGTAGATCTATGGTCACCACATATTAAGAACTGGTTTAAATCCTTTCTACATAACATGAGGTCTTTGGTCATTAACTGTGCCACAAACTGAGTGAGCGCTCACTAGGAATGGAATCTACCAGGCTTTACTATATCTTTAGACTATCTCAGAACCTGAATTCTCACATTACCCAAATCTTCTTCGGATTAAAGTTAGATATTTGATACACTGGTCTAAAATGAAGAGTAATTTGAATCAAAATGGATTACATTTTATTTAAAATGTAAATGTCTAGGAAGACAGAAGCCATTGCTTAGAGAATGCAGAGCATAGAGTGTGTTCACTAGTATGTCCTGCTCAGTATTTGATTACGTGTCATCTAGAAGCTGCATCAATCTCTCAAAATGCCAAATTTACTTCTAGTGAATGCGTAGGTACATGCATGCACACATATATAAATCTTTGTGTGTATTATGCATACACAAATATGATATATCCAATTTTGATTAAAACATAGTCAAAAAGGTAGTGGACACTGTAGAAACTGTCTAAATAATTAAGCCAGTTTTTGAAAACTGAGATTAAGAATTAAGGTCCATAGGTTTACTCTATGAATAGGAAAATAATTCTAATTCCTGGTCATCCTTCTGAATTTATTTCCAAATATACTCTATGCATGTCTCAGACAGGTGATCAAATACTATGCTAGTGAGTTAAACTACTTCCTTCCAAAAGGTGAGGTGGAGAATAACTGAATCTATTTTAATAAGAATAGTTTTTCAAATTAAAGATGATAGGAGGGAGGGATAAAATAGAACTTGTTCTGTTGTCTGTAAACGTTCTATACTTCAGAGTTTTCTCTCTTGGGAGAAGTTCAAATATCTGCCAACTCATCTGTGCCTGAGAACTGGACTCAAAAAATATTAATAGACAACAAATTGTCTTCAGAAATATCCAAATGTGAGTGGCCAGGCACATGTTCAACCTACTGGAGGAACATATTAGAAACTAAACAAAGAACTCCATTCCAAATCAAGACTGCTAGCTATGTCACCAGAAACATTTGGGGACTGGCTTCATCTCTCCCATCTAAGTGTTTCATATTTTTCTTCACGTAGTTGATATGAGAACTAAGTGAAGACATGAAGATTTAACTCAGTGTCTGAAAATCCCTTCTTAGTATCACCAGCTATTCTCCATCATTTCCCACACATGGGATACAGCAAGGGACAAATAGTCCATATTTTCTTGACTATAGAAAACCTAGGTGTACTCGTAAGCACTGAGGAGGCAGCAAGACTTCTCAATGCTGGAGTGGCACGATGACTTCCCACGGGCTCCTCTTGTGGCACTTTATTGCGATTAAAGAGGATGTGCTGTAATTAAACACATATGCCTTTATTGTCATAATTATCTGGCAAGACACTGAAGTAAGCAGGCCAAACAACTTGGTTCCATTGTCCGTATTATTTATAAATATGGGACAAATGATTCTCAAAAATAACTCTCAAAAGATATTTCAAGAGGTGTTTGTTATATATCAACTATTTCCTGAATAATTCTCAAGAAAATACTTATAAGGGAAAAATGCTTGTCCTTAAACAGTAATATAACATAAAACTGACAGAACAGATACTTTGATATGCTGAAATGCTGATAAAATTCTGTTTATATAATAATAGTATCTTGTCAGTTTTTGACATGTTCTTTTTAGTATGTCCTTTAACCAAAAAAAATCAAATACTTAAAAAACTGTTAAGGAAAAATATTGAGTAAGACAGGGAGATAGGGACAGAGAGATGGACACAAATGCAGAAGAGAGGTATATATTGTGCTGAAGCTTTTCATCTTTGGCAAAGAAAAAAGACATGAGGAACAGATGCCAGAGTTGCAGGAAACTCACAAGTATGTCTCTCACTTTCTCAAACAGACATCTCCTCAACTACTACTAACTCTAGGTTTGATTTTTGCCTAATTCCTTGAGCATTAAGAAAATTCCACTTTAAGCAAATTAGGGCATGTAGAGAAAATGAGAAGCAAGAGCATGCCAAGGAAATATCTGTAAAGAGGACCAGCTCTTGTTCCTCCACACAAGGAGATGCTGAAGGTCTTCAACATCCCAGTAAACAATCTGGTGGAAATTGACTACAGTGTCCTCTTTTTGCCATTACATTTCTGGAAAGTATTTAACTTGAAAATTTCCCTCAAGTGTGCTTCTCCTGTGGCAGAAGAACCTGCGGGCACAGATGATGTCCACTAGAACACACATGAGCCTAATAGCACATCACCTTAGGCTTTCAGTTCCCTGTGAAGTTCTTATTCCCATCCACCCACACTCTATAAAACTATGTCATGCCTTTGGTATAACCAGTTGGTGTACTCTTTGCTAGGGAAAATGATTCCTCTCTCACTCAGCAGTTCTTAGTTCATCTTAGGACTTTGTTTAGGTAGGATTGAAGCCTTGTGAGACCTCCACCCTCCATATTAGCATGTCTATTGATGTCTGACTTACTCAAGTGATGTTTATGGAGCCATTGGTGAGACTTCAGATTGTATGTTTGTATACATATATGTAATATATGCATGTATGTGTATATATGAGTATACATATATATATACATATATATATGTGTGTGTGTAACTACAATTTAAGAAATTGAGGATATGAATTTGAAAGGGGCAGGTACATAGCGAGGTCTGAAGGAGTGAAAGTGTGGGATATGATGTAATTAATATATAATCTCAAAAAATAATAAAAATAAAATATATATGACTCCTAACCATTGAGGCAGGCTCTGCGGCTTTCTCTCTTAAGCAAGCGAAGTAAAATTGGCAGAGGAGAGCAGGCATGTGCACTGATGAAGGTGTGGGGAATTCTTCCATGTCATTGTTTTGCTACAGTGCACTCGTGTGCATCTTAATCTTGTGAAAGTTAGAAACCACCTGTATTGTTACCCTCTAGAGGTGCTGGTGATCACAGAGTGGGGTAAACAAAAGTCTAAATTTCAGACATCAACATGTGAGAATGTGAAGAGTGCTTCCCATTCTCTTTGGGAAATCAAATTATCTTAGAAATATAATAGAAGAGTATACTTTTAAGCACTTGTCCTCAAAATCCCTAGGTGGAAAAAATTTTTTAAAAATTACAAATCATGGAATTTTCAAAGTTCATTCTTTTTTAAATTCAAGTCTCTGGTCCTGTGATTTTTTCCCTTGCTATATTAAGAAAGGGGATATAAGTAATTATACTAAAACATGTGTGAAGTCTGCTTTTGAACCCCGAAATACATGTATATTTTTAAAAACTGCCTCATTTTGAAAAATCTGTCATTTCCCCTTGATGTGTCATGGTAAGGGGAGAGCAAAGTGATTTTCCTTCCTCTCTTCTCCAGTGATTTTCCACAGGCAACCGCAAGTGGAAAGGGATTTCATTAGCTTGTAGTACTTCCTAACCACATAGGATTTTGCTTCTCAAAGAATAAGAAGAGAGCCTACACTTTCTGGCTGGTGTCAGTGACTAAGGATTCTTTGTACAGCAACGGACAACCTACCGCACTCATGACAGTCAAGATTTCCTACTTGAGAGATGAAATTTCTTAGGTGCATTTATTTTATTGTTTATGTAATTTTGCTTTTTGTGTACTTTTAAAAAATGGTTCTGTTTTGTCAATAAAATGTAATTTTTATTTTACTTTGGCTTTCAACTTCCTCTAAGAAAACTCTGTACAAATACTTGGTTTCTAATGATGCTTGTCCTCGATGTTTGCACAGGCTTTGATGCCAGACATAAATGATGCAGAAATTAGAAGAGTATGTCAGCAAAATAGAATGAATGTTCTACTGTGTCCTAATTTTTGACAAGGCCATGATACATTTATCTTGAAACAGTCAAACCAAGCAACCATGCTTCACAACAATTTGGGACACAGAAAATTCAAAACAGTATGGTCATACGGAAAAAAAAAATAGTTCAATACCAGATTTTCTTTTAACTATAACTGTGTGGAAAATAGGTTCATAAAACTATCACAGGATGTGAAGGGGTCTGTGGAAGTGATTTGAAGCAGTAGATGGATCCTTGGCAATGAGGAAACAGTAAAGTGTTCCTGCTTGGAAAGCACAGAGGGTGAACACTGAGGAATGGTAGAAATAATAAAACTGTAGAAAGACATTAAAGAAAAAGTCATGTGTTTTTCATTAAGCATTTCTACTGTCAATTACAAAATCTGTTTAGTATTGGCTTAAAGATAGAAAAGAAATGTGCAAACAAGTATAGAAGTTTGAGGAATAATTCTATATGATTTAAGCAATTATGAATTGTGGCATTTGACAAAGGATTAAGAACTTAAGGTTTTTGTCTCAGTCAGAGAAGTTGATGGTCAATGTGAGGAAGGATGTGCATATAATGATTCTCGATTGGGCACACACTCCCAAGAAAGGAAAACACAGTTGCAACGAAAAGGAAATGTAAAGCACAAACATAATGGAAACTTTTAAATGAATAACATAGGAATTTGTGTTCTAAGATGAGAAGGACTTTATTTGGGATCTGTAATACAGGTCCCCATATAAAACTCATACTGCTCAACCATTTCCACCACAGGATTTACTTTTATAAGTGTAGGGAAGTCTATGTAGAAGAATGTCAGTGAGAAACACTGATTCACAAGGAATTGGTTACTGTACAGAGGCTATTAAAATAATGATTAATATTTACTGAGCAATTATTACGTGTTGGCCTTTATTTAAGCATCAAGCCAAGAAGACAGGCAGCCACAATCACAGCCACTGCTTACATAAATGCCAAGGCCAGCTGATCCTCTATTATTGTAAACACTTAATCCAATTTCATTCTGTAAATGCTTTGCTTGCCATGTGGTATAAAATTAAAATATCATTTTCATCTTAAAGTGTCACCTTCTTTTGTTAGGTTTCAAAACAATATTGGTGGAAATGAAGAGAAGGAGAGTGAAAAAATAAAACTTAGCACATTTCACTTCAAACAATCGGAATTAGCATTATTAAGGCATAGGTAACTATTAACTTTGAGTCATTTTTTTATACATTTAGTCTAATTTTTTTAAATAGATTCCTTTCTCATATAATACATCCCAAACACAGTACCCCCTCCCTCCACTCCTCCCAGCTTTCCCCATTTTCCCCTCTCCCCCATATCCACTCCTCCTCCATCAGTTTCCTTTTTAGAATGCAGCAGGCCTTTAAATGTCAGGCATATGGACTTTTTCTTGAATATCTCTGTGGAAATTTTTCTTTTTTAAGCTGATGTAAAATGACAATGATGCTTTTTGTTAATCATTTGTGAGTAGATATGATAGCTGTTCAAATGAGAAGTGATAACACTCTGACTTGAAAGGAAACAGAGACAAAAGCTTACAGATCCTCAAATATAATTTGATAGAACAGGTAAAATACTTCTGAGGTCAAATTCTTGTAGAAATATGCAAGACAAAGAAATTGATAATGATGGTCTTTCTTACTTGTTTTTCTCCTGCTATGATAAGACACCTTGGCCAAGGCAACTTACAAAAGAAAGCATATAATTTGTAGGAAGACTTTCAGAGGGTTAGAGTTCATGACCACCATGCTGGGAGAGCACGGCAACAGTTGACAGGTATCTATCTGCCTATGGGTGAGAGCTTACATTTTCATCCACAAAGAAAGAGGAGAGAATAACCTAAGATGGTCAGAGTCTTTTGAAACTCCAAAGCTTGTCTCACCTCCATCTAGGACACATCTCCTAATCCTTTCCGTAGTGTTCCCCCAACTGGGAGCCAAGGACTCGAACATATGAGCCTATGGGGCCATTCTCACTCAAACCACCGCGTTCTGCTCCCTAGGTCCCATAGTCTTGTGGCCATATCATAATGCAAAATGCAATTAGTCCAATTTCAAAACTCTCAATGGTCTTTCACATAGTTTCCCATAGTCTCCACAGAGTTTAAAGGTCCAAGTCTCTTTTGAGAATCAAGACAAACTTTTAATCACAACTCCCTGTAAAATAAAAAAAAGAAAATGACATACTTCCAATATCCAATGGGGCAGAATATAAAATACCATCCCAAAATGGAGAAACAGAAGCAAAATGAGTAAATACTATACCAGGCCAAGACCAAAACCATACTACGCAAACTCCAAATTCTATAACTCCATCTGACGCCAAAGAGCTTATATGTCTCCACCTCTCTGGCTCTGCTGGAAGCAAGGCAATCTCTTTCTTGGGCTGGTTCTACTCCCTCTCTGAAGCTCTCCTTGGCAGATCCCATGGCTCTGGCATTTCCAGTATCTTGGGGTCAGCAACTTAACACAGGCTTCACTTTCACAGCTTCAAACAGTGGCCTCTCTGGGTCTCCACACAGGGACTCTTCTGTCACATACTTGCCTTTAGTGGCTTTCCTTAACTGAAGATTCCAGAACCACATACTCCAGGATCCTTAAATTCAGAATGACGTAGCCCAAGCTGCCAAGTTCTGCTGTGTGCTTGTGTAAAAGTTTCCTCCTAGATTGAAACATTCCATCCTCCAGGGAGCTCCTTAACCAGGAAGGTAAGCACCTAAAATGGTTTCAGGAAGTGCCTGAAACTTACCAGATTCCTGAGGTTCTTTCCTGGAAGAGTAAGCGATAAACATTGATTCCCCCTCTGACTTGAAAAAAAGCTGAGTTGCAAAAAATGTTTCTCAGATGAGTTGAGCTGTCAAAAAGACTCAGACAAGCCAACCTGCCAAGACTGACACCAGATCAGAACAGCTGCCTGAAGGAGCCAGAAACAATCCAAGCCGCCTAAAAGAGGTTTAGAGCAGCAAAATCCCTTGGAAAGGACACTTTCCAATCTGTTGAGCTGCCTGTGTACTCCATATTCCCAGGTGTTGTGATCTGTCACCTGTGTTGGGGTGGCTTTGGTGATGCAGCTGTTTCTGAGTCATCTCTGCACCTGTATGTAATCTGTCACCCATACTCCTATCAGTAACCCCCGTAAGACTCATGGGTTACTAGGTTGGACTTTAATGTATCTATACTTTCTTCTGTCCTGAGTTCCCTATCTGCACTGATTAGACACGTATGTGCTATGGGATAATGCTTCTGTACACTGGCTTAATAAAATGCTCATTGGCCAGTAGCCAGGCAGGAAGTATAGGTGGGGTAAGCTAACAAGGAGAATTCTAGGAAGAGGAAGGCTGAGTGAGGAGATGCCAGGCTGCTGTCCAGGGAGCAGCATGTAATGGCACACAGGTAAAGCCATGGAACACGTGGCGACATATAGATTAACAGAAATGGGCTGAGTTTAAGTGTAAGAGCTAGTCAATAGTTAGCCTGAGCTAATGACCAAGCAGTTTTAATTAATATAAGGCTCTGTGTGTTTACTTGGGACACAGAAAAACTTCAGCTACACATATGATATGTCTCCCTAGGAAAAGCTATATCACACAAAACTGCTTAGGATTGAGCCTAGCCCATCCTTGAGTTACATTTTCATGAGTGTTCCTTTGTTCTTTTCTAGGAGCAGAAAGTTCCTCAGGCATTTCCTTTTTACAAATTGGAGGTGAGCTGAGTGGAGTCTTGCCCTGGAGAACATCTCCTTTTATTCCACTTTGCATCAGGCTGCTTATCTCTTTCAGCACAATTGGCCCAAAGGTCACATTTCTTTGTGCCTTTTTTCATTCCAAACTGTACCTTTTGTCCTTCTTTTTGCCCAACTTCAACTTCTTCATTTTAGATCTGCAGAAGAATGATTACTAATAACCTATGATGGAGTCAATATTAAGCTTTCTTGAAATCAATCCCCTTTGCCAAGTTTCTAATTCAAATACATGCCAGACTGGTTTGTGCTCAGTTTTTGAAAGCAGATGAGACTGTGTTTTCAAGATGGTATGGCTCTGATAGCTTGAAATTCTATACTCATTTTTCATTCTTGTTCTGCATACAATAAAGAATTCAACATATGAATATGAATTAAAAATTAATCTTCATAAATCGAGATCTTTGAAATACTTTAACACAATTTAAACATTTCCAAATTATTTATGTTGTTCTATATTTTCTTACTAGAGGCTTTTCTAAAACTTTTGTTAAATAATATTGATATTGTGATTATTGTATATAGTTAATATACAACTACATCTACTTAAATTTTCTTTGTACCTTGTATTAACTCATCCTTCATGATGTCAGGGCCACCTACCATAAGCAAATTGTTTTGAACATACTGTTGATAACATATACTTGTTATAGACTTTCTTGTGTATTTTATCAAAATTTGTCAATTTCATCATTATTTAAGAGAGATGTTTTCTTTTGGTAAATAAAAAATATTAAGCTGTAATTCATTAGTTCCTGTGTTATGTAGGACTATATTGTGTGATTAGTTCAATTTCTTTAATGCAAATAATTTCCTATATATTCTCTTTCTTTTTACATTAATTAATTCAATCAAAATATTGTCTTTATATGATCCATGTCATGCCTTTATTTAAAATAAATAAATCTGATACAGTTGACCTTATTAACTTTTCTTTGTATTTCTTTCTTATATTTTATTTTCTTTGTACATCTATAATAATTTTCAGACATATTGTTCTGATTATATTCCAGTCTTTAAATCTGTTTTCAAGACTGTCTAATTAGTTCTACTTTTTCTACTAGGTTTGAAATTTTTACAAATACATTTCAGTTTTGTTTAATTTTAATAATTAAAAAAAAAACTTTTTACTGGTTCTTTGTGAATTTCACATCATACATCCTGATCCATTCATCTCCCCTTACCTTCATATCCACCCTGTGCTTCTGCCACCTCCCCCAAAAATAAAATAAATTTTAAAGGAAAAACAAAAACAACAAACAAAAACAAAAGCAAACAAATGAACAACAACAACAAAAGTCTTGGCCTAGAGCTGTAGTGTGACACAGTGAGTCACACAGTACACCATTTAGTCCGTACATCTTGACTTGTAAGTGTTCTTTGCAATGAGTCATTGGTCTGGTTCAAGGCCCCTGGCTTCTGCTACAGCCTAGGTGCTGGGCCCTCACTGGGACTCCTCTTGAGTGTCTTGTTGTTGCCTTGTTTCATGGAAATCCTGTAGCTTTGGATCTGTAAGTCTGTCCCCTTTAAATGCTCTAGTAGTATATAAATTGGGGTGGGCCAACTTATAGCCCTGGTTCTGGGCCTGGGTGGTAGCTAGCTTGGTTAGTATGCCAGCTTTCTTTCATTATCACCACCTGTAAAACAGTAGAGTTGACCCTGTTGGCTGGGGTGCAGGTGAGCTGGCCCTGAAGGCATAAGAGAGGAGAACTGACCCTACACCCCCTTGTTTGCCATGTGGTGCCATGGGTGAGGGAAAGATGTCCCAACCCCCTTACCCTTTGCCTCCTGCAACAGGTGGGAGAGCTTGCCTCTGGGGCACAAGAGCTGGAGAGCTGGCTATGTACTGCACTAAACTGCACCACTCAGGAGGGTCAGCCCTGCACCTTGCCTGGGCAAAACAGTAAAGCTGGCCCTGGTGTTTGGATTCAGGTGTGCCGGATCTGAGGGTGTAAGAGCAGAACTTGCCCCACTCCTTGGTGCCTGCTGCAGTGGATGAGCTACCCAAGTCGGTGCTGGAGGCCTTTAATGTATTTTTATTTCTTAAGTACATTTGTCTTTTAAATTTGCATTGCTACTTGTACTTTTGACACTATATTTTACTTTTTTATTTAATTTCATGTGACTGTAGATATGCTTAGCTGCACAGGTGCACCAAACACTAAATAGGAGAATGGATTCAATCAGATTGAAAGTGATCCTTAGAATGTCAAAGCAGTCAAAACTGGGTGAGATCCTTAAGAATATAGATAGGGATCATGATACCCTAGAGAGGTTAAAAAAAAGAAAACCCATTACTCCAGAAGACCAAGGACTGATAAAAATTAGTTTACATGAGTCAATTATAGATTGTACTGAAATTGCTGTTGATATTGCTCAAATTGAGAAAAAAATTACTTCTAGCATTTATTGATAAGGACAAAGATTAGTGTTGACCTTAACAGTAGGTTGCAGATTGTGGCAAATAATATGACTATTGAAATAAGAGATAAAGTAGAAAAGAAATAAGCATGGCAATCACATAAAAATTTATTTTTATATGACAGGACTAACTTTGACAGGACTAACTGCTTCCAAAAGCATTGACTCTGTCCTCTCTGAAGACATTAAAACTTTCATCCTAATTTTATGGTTCTGATTTTTTTGTCTTTTTATTGGGAGAGAAATTCTTAAACTTCCTTTGTTATGACACAATGTTTGGATATTTATTCTTCCAATAACATCTGTCAAAAGCATCCCACCTTAACTTTTAATTAATAAAAAGACTGGTTATAAAATATGACTACCTTAACAACTGATCAAAATAAAATGGGTTCATATTTAATAACAGTTCTATGTAAAAAGTAAAAATATATTATTAATGAAATCATAGGCTACAACTTAATTTCCTTCCAAAACTTTCTGCATATTATTCAATTTTGATACTTTTCCCTATTATCGCCTTCATACTTTTAAAATAAAGCCATAAAAGGAACACTAGACTCATTTCCTCCATTGTAGGGTTCATCATTCAACATAGTAAAAAGTTCCATAATTTGCCTTGCTTTATAAACTAGAAAGTGTAGATAGATTTATTTTATTGATTCAGGGTCTCACTTTGTAGCTCTGGCTATCCATGAATTTGATATGTAAACCAGGGTAGCCTGAAACTCACAGCAATCCACCTGCCTCTGCCTCCTGAGTAATGGGATTAAAGGTATGCACCAGTACTATCAGCTCATATTTATTTTGTATTTATTACCTAGTATTAGAGATATATGGATATTTAATACTTTGGTTTGTGTGTTCTCCTTAGACAGAGCCTCGTGCTGAAGCTCTGTCTCTCCTGATGCTCACTAGGCAATCCAGGTTGCTCTTGGCTAGGCAGACCTCTGCCTTGCACTCCACGTTTGGGACTGTAGGCATGCCTGCTCTGACACTTTATATCAGGATTCCCTACCCGCTCCATACCCTTCTCAGATTTCTTTATTCTTATTTCAGTAGTTTCTTGTTTAAATTTTAGTGAGTGTTTTAAATTTTTAATACATTTATTAAAATTTAAATAACTAAACTTTTTAAAATTTTGTGTAAAATACTCTTTTCTATTTTAGGACAATTTAGTTGTTTGATAACTAATTTCCTTAAAATGAAACTTGGGAATTGAGAGTTTTTCTAAGATATAAATAAGCATTCCACAAACACACAGAAATACTTTCTGTATGATTAAAATTTTGAAGATTTACTACCAAATCCCAGAGCTATAATGATGAACTATTACACATCTCTGAAGTGTTCTGAACAGCCCTATTCTTACCTACAAACTAGACTTCATATACTTTATTGTTTACCCTACAGTAATACACAAAATGAGACCAATATATATTTTAGAACAGTGCAAACTGAAACCTGTGAAAGTAGAGTGTGCCTGAAGTACTGAGAGCTTCCCACAATTCTCTCCAGTAAGCCTTGTGAAATGCACTTCTGAAGTCATGCTGAGAATACCTCATACAAGAGTACAGTGCTCATGAGTAACGAGTTTATGATTTACTACATACAGCATAGTAACTAATGGGATATGCAGTCTAGGTGTTGATGGTGCATGGCTGTAATCACAGCACATGGGGGCGGTGAGGCAAGGAGACTGCCAAGAGTTCCAGCTCAGTCTGGGTACATAGTAAGTTTCAGACAACTCTTGGTGAAAGAGTGAGAGCCCCATCTCAAAAGAATAACCAGGCAAAAAAATAACAAAAAAAAGCAAAATAAACATCAAAAACAGTCAAGATTCATTAATTGTCATTCCATGGCTAGGCTATTGAACTTATTATAGATTAAAAAGTTTAAGGATTTCAATGACAACTGTTCTTTGAGTGTTTTTCAATATTCCCGAAGTCCGAAAGGATTGCTCAGGAGAATAAACGTTGTGGTAGTATGGGCAGAGAAGTTCCCATGGTTACAAATGAGATATTTGTAAATGTTTATGTAAGATATATCTCATTTTCAATATTCATTTTCCCTTTCTGTATCTTTTTTTCCATGGTTCATTTAGATACACAGCTTATATTTGAGGCTGAAATTATTCAATCTCCCCAAGGAAGAAGTTGATAGATCCAGCATGCTTCTTCCTTCTCAGCCAACATCTTGAGTTCTTTTCGTAAGCATTTTTGCTTGGAGCTTCAGACAGATGACATGTGGAGGCTGCTTCATATCATTTTAATGATTATTTTCAAAATTTAAAAGCATGCATTTGTTTGAGAGTAGCTTAAAATGATATGCTTGTACAAATATGGAAAGAGTGATTTCACGACAAAAGATTATCATAAATCTCTGGAAAGAGTGATTCATGACAATAGATTATTATAAATCTCATTGGCATTAGTCCCATTTCATTACAAAGCTATCCTGCTAAAATATTGTAAATATTATGTACTCCAAGGAAATAGAAAAGTTTATCCAGTTTTTATTTCTTTGGTTTCAATATTCCCTAGTCTGTTGGAAACACATATGTTGTGGAATATTACTTTAACTATGTAAAGGTGTATTATATTTGTTTATGCTGCATTTGTTTAACTAGGCAAAGATGTATTGCTGTTTTACCTTGCCTGCCTAAGGCACCTGATTGGCCTAATAAAAAGCTGAATGGCTAATAGTTAGGTAGTAATGGGATAGGTGGGACTGGTAGGCAGAGAGAATGAGTAGAAGGCAGAATCTGGGCTCAAGGGAATAGGAGAGAGAGAGAATGAGGGAGAAAGAAAGGGAGACACCTGGGGCCCGCCAGGCAGCCACTAGCCAGCCAGACATGGAGTAGAACATACAAAATGAAAGCAAGGTAAAAAGCCTCAAGGCAAAATGTAGATGAAGAGAAACAGGTTAATTTAAGTAATAAGAGCTAATGGGACAAGCAGAAGCTAAGGTCAATCATTCATAACTAATAATAAGTCTCTGTGTCATTATGTGGGAGCAGATTGGTTACCCAAGAGAAAGGTTGTTACATACATATTTGAAGATATCAATAAAAATAAGACCTACTAATTTGATGGTACATTATGGTTTAGAGAGTTCTTCTTTTGGTGACGCTCAATCCTTTAAGCACAATGATAAAATAATGCAGGAGTTGAAAGGACAGGTAAAACATTTGAGGAGCATTCCATGTTATTTCTTTGCATTGTGAATCTTTGCTAAAAGTTCATTTGTATATTTGGATTCTAACTGTGACAAAGAAAGTTTTATATAACAGATATACACACACACATTTGCCTTTATTTATAAAGTTATTTAATTGTATTACAAAATACAGCTTGCTTTCAAGTTTCAACTCTGGAAATACTCTAAAGTATTTTACTGTAAAGCTTACTGTAAAGCTCATTGTTTTTATTTTCAAAGACCATTTCAAGTCTACAACAGATGGAAGAGTAAACAGGGGAATTCTGTACCACAAAGAACCAGCTCATATAAGAATCCAAATGTTAATCCAGGAAATAGTATTAAATTTGCCTCATTTTATTGGATATACACTGATTTTCCAGGGATATTTATTTTATTTTGAGAAGTCAATATAATTATGATATTGAAATGCATAGGCTTTTAATAAGTAATTTCTCATACATTTTTATCTTTAAATAGATCAACAAAATTAACCTTTACTATGATATTATCTTATAATTTACCTTACTTTCCTTCAAGATATTACTAGCTACTTTTTATACTACCATATAATAAATAATGTATAATGTACCCATTGAAATTTACCAATTACTTTATATTGAGTTATTATCCCTCTCTGCTTATTTTTGCAAACTTCATATTGTTTCAATTATTATTATATTTTCATGTCTAGCAGTAGATTTGCATTCAAACTATTCACACAAAAAATTGTGGCATTCTTTCAAAGGGAATTAACAAAAAGATCCCATGTCTTTTTTCCACTACTGTAAGCTTAATCTCTTAATAGTCATTTTTCCTGCATTAGGTATCTAATCCCCACCTTCATTCATATTAAGCAAACACTCTCCCACCAAGGTATACATCTGGCCCAATTCAAGACTTGGGTTCTAATAATTACAGTGATTGCAATGTTCATTTATAGTGTCCTTCTTCAGGATGTCTATGCTATGGCTCAGATTATTTCCCCCTGTAAAACTTATGCTGAAAGTTAAACCCCAATTCAACAGTTCTGAAAGCTGGAACCACAGGGAAATGTTCGAGAGGTGAGTCTCTAGAATGCCGCTAAAACAGGCATCTGGCAGTAGGGTCACTCTCTTCATTTTTCAATAAGAGAACATGAATTTCTTCCCTATATTCCCTTCCAAAGTTTTTTGGGGAGGACATAGCAGAAAAGCAATCACTAACCACAGAGGCTGGAACCCTCTGATCTTAGATGTCTCAACCTCTGGGACCAGGAGAAGTAATTCTCAGTTCTTTGTAAACTACCTTTTATGTGTTATTTAAACATAACTATATGAAACAAAAACGCTCTTTCTATTACTGCCGAAGTCCACAAGAGGAGAGTTAATCCATGGAACAGAAATCTATGAAAGGAATGACCACTGGTGGACAAGGAAGTGGCTGTAAGATTATACAGTGGTCAGGTGGATGACAAGCAGCTGCAATCACTGAGAGGACCTAGTAAGGAGAAACCTAGAGCTGTACACTAGCACAATAGGAAAGGTGCCCAGAATGCAAAACCCTACCCATGCAGGTCTCCAACCAGCCTAAAGTGAGAAAGCTGCATAAGGAATATTCTGCTTATAAACAATTAAGGAAGTGTTTTTCCATTCAGAGTGGTGGCATACACCTTTAATTCAAGCATATGGGAGGCAGAGACAAGAAGATTTTTGTTATTTTGATGCAATTCTGGTCTACATTGTAAATTCCAGGCCAGCCATGGCTATCTAGTGAGGACCTATCTCAAAGCAAACAAACAAACAAACAAAAACAAAAACAACCAGAAAAAAAACAACACTTTTCCAGATTCATCTATCAAGGGATCCAGAATCCATTACAGTTATAGTCCAAATAGACCGTTCTGTTGTTGTACAAAAAAAAAAAAAAGAGTTAGTTGAGCAACATGAATGTCTCTCTGGTCTCTAACAAGTTGCAAGGCAACCAGCCGCTTAATACCCCTCTGAATGTGCCTCCCTGCCATGATGAACTGCATCCCTCAAACTGTGGTAAAACATAAATCTTTGCTAATTTTATTTTATTCAGTATTTGATCATAGCAAAAGAAAATTAGCTAAGCCAGATAGTAATTTATATTTTAACCTATGAAAAATTACTTGTTTTATTTATTTTGGATATTAGTAACATATATAATGTGTATTATATAGAAATATAGGTTGTGGGTATAAATAAATCATCAGTGGACTTATGCACATTTCAATTACATTTAGGCACATTGCCATATCTATATGCTAGGAGTAAGTAGTCTTACTTCTGTTTTTTTGTGTGTATTTTTTGTTTGTTTGTTTGTTTTTTGAGACAGGGTTTCTTTGTGTAGTTTTGGTTCCTGTCCTGGATCTCGCTCTGTAGACCAGGCTGGCCTCAGACTCACAGAGATCCGCTTGGCTCTGCCTCCTGAGTGCTGAGATTAAAGGCGTGCGCCACCACTGCCCGGCTACTTCTGTTTTTATAACACAAAATGGATTGTGAACAATAAAGATATTATTTGCTCATTCTGCAGTTAGAACATTTATTTATGTTTTATGTTTTGCTATGCTGGTAATACTATTTAGGAATCATATTGTCTTAGTCACTGTTCTATTACTTAAAGAGACACAATCAAAAGGGAAACTCATGTAAGACAAAACATTGAATTTGGGGTTTGTTTATAGGTTCAGATGTTTAGTCCATTATCATCATGACAGGGAGTGTGGTAATAGGCATAACACTAGAACAGTCACTGAGAGCTACATCTGATCAACAGGCTGAAACAGACAGAGGGAGAGAGAGAGAGACAGACAGAGACAGAGAGACAGACAGAGAGATGCTCCACCTGGTGTGGGCTTTTAAAACCTCAAAGCCCAAGGCCAATGAACACTTCTGCCACAAAGCCACAGTTAATCCTTCTAATCCTATCAGTCAACTCCCTGTTGACTAAACATTAAAATATATGAGCCTATGGAGACATTCTTATTAAAATCACCACACATGTGAACTATAAATAAAATGATTTTACCTATTTCTAATTTTGGTGAGAGTATTAGGAAATTATTGTTTACATTAAAATACATAGAGCTCGAGAGATGGCTCAGCACTTGCTGCTTTTGCCAAGAACCAACGGTTCAGTTCCCAGAACTTACAGCATGGCTCACAAACATCTGTGCTTCGAATTCTAGGGGATCCGATCCCTCTTCCAGCCTCTTTGGGCACTACACAAACACGGTACACAGAAACACATACAGACAAACATCCCTACACATAACATTTTGTATATATATATATATATATATATATATATATATATATATATATATATTCATTCTAAAAGTGCTGTTTCTTTCAAGAGCTCTGACTAATGTAGATATAAATTCATTTAATGGTTTCACAATTATTTCTATGCCTTCTTATAATGTTATGCCTTTAAAGAAAAAAAAAAACATAGATACTGAGTGTTGTGTTGCAGTATCCTCCAAATTAAAACATTCTACTTGGGAGGGTGGTGAGAATCTCATGATACTGAATTAGTAAAATAACCTGACAAGTCCTGGAAGTCTACACTTTGCAAGTCACAAAGCCTCTCCTCTATGTTATACAAGCAGTAAGTTGTTGAGGAGAGGAGATTGAGCCTACAGGTGGTAGAGGGAGCACCAGGGAGTTAAGGATAGTGAGTCCATAGTGAGGTGGGCTCTTAATGATGCATCTGTTTTGAGTAGTCTATGTCCCTATAAGAAATTCCTCACTCATATGCTTAAAGTATTGATTGGCTTATGAAGTTGGACTTTAATGGAGTCAATAATTTTGTGTGTCATTGGTGTCCTGTTTAGGCATTTTCTGTTCACATCTAACAGGAAAAATTAAGACAATAGCCAGAAAGAAAACAAATGTGCACAATGGTAGTACTAGAGGTGGGTAGAGCTTCCTGGCATCCTCCAGAGTCAAGCCAGAGGGCAGAAGAGCAAAATGAACTATTTCTGATAGCTGTTAATGCAACAAGAAAATAAACATGGCTGAAGGAAAACCCTAGAAAAAGGAAATTAGCATTCAGAACACATAGGCCTGGAAGTATGAAGTTGACACCTTTCAAAGATCAAAGTAAGTGAAGAAATGGATGAAACTTTTCAGCGGATTTAGTGTCTATAATTTACAAATATATACTTTTTTCTTTATCTTATCTCTTTAGCCAAGGCTGAAGTTTTCAATGGCAATTGTTCTAGGGTTCTTAAAATTTTACTATTCAATGACCGTATTATTGAGCTTTGGAATGCAAATACATGTGTAACAAATAGCTGTCTTAGTCCCATGTACTTCTAAAGCAGGAGATGGACTTGACTAAGTGTTCTCTCTCTCTCTCTGTCTCTTTTTCTCTCTCTCTCCCTCTTCTTCCTCCTCCTCCTTCTATCCCCCTCTAGCCAATTTCACAATGACAAAGCCAGTCTATTGTAGGAGAGAGTAGAGTCCTAAGTGAAAGTATACTGTTAACATGGGCATAGCCACACCAAGGACCCCATGGCTTGGACCCAGGTGAGCGGCAAAACTTTCCATGGTGAGCCTCAGAAGGCTGGCAAAACTTTCCTTGGTTGCAAGTGAGAATGTTGAGAGTGTGTGCAAAAATATCCACCATAGTCTTCTCTCCCTGAAGATGTTTACACCTTAAAGATGGCTCTTCACTAAGGCAGGGCGGTGGTGGAGCACACCTTTAATCCCAGTACTCAGGAGGCAGAGCCAGGCAGATCTCTGTGAGTTTGAGGCCAGCCTGGTCTACAGAGCAAGATCCAGGAACTAACACCACACAGAGAAACCCTGTTTTAAAAACAACAACAAAAAGACAGCTCTCCACACAAACTGTTCCTTCTGAGAGCAGCTAAACATGCCTCTTCGTCAGCTGTATACAATAATCCCACCTCCTATTCAACAGTATACAATAAACAAATGAGCTTCAAGGGTGCTGTGGCTTCTCCATCAGAACTCAGTTTCACCTCTTCTGTCTATGTGTATACATCTGTCTTTTTTTTTTAATTCTCTCATTGTTTTTAGTTAGGGTTCAGAACCAGCCCAAGCAAAGCCATGGCAGTCTATCCATGGTGCATTCTTGTACAGATGTTTTCATCCTCTTCTATCTCAGCTATACAGATGCAATTGTAAGGCTTGATCTTTAAACAGGTGTTTAAAGTATAGGATTTAAATACCTGATCATGCCAGCAAATCAATTTTCAACATAGTTTTTCCTTTTGTGATATCAGCTTTCTAAAATAATAATTTCATTCTTTTAAAAAATAATGAAAAATATCAGTTGTCTCAATCCTTCATTTAAGTGTTAAATTTGACTAATGTGGAAAATGCCAGCAGGTCCAATTTTCTTGCAAATGTAAAAGGTTATGAATCAATTATAACATTCTTTTTATTGTTACAAAGCTTCATCATTACCATCTACAGCTATGAATGAAGCAATTACATACATATCTTATTTCAGTCCTCATTATTAGATGCATACAAGTACCCTGTGCTTCTGCTTACTGGATTATTCACATTTCACTGAACCAGAAAGTCTTGCCAAAGCCCTTAATTCTTAAGAAATCTCACAAGGGATTAAGAACTGGATGAAACCAATACACTCCCACTGCTTCTATACTTAAACCCTTATTTTCTGCCAGATTTTGGACATTTAATTATCATTCTTGAAAGAATACAAAACTTTCTACATAATACATTTGGCATATGACATTCATAAGTAACAGGAAATGGCATGTCTTTGGGTGAATTCATGTGTCAGCACACTTATTATAAACCTATTATAGAGCATTACTAATAAAGTTTGAGGAAAGGAGATGTATATTTCAATGATTTTGATAAAATTAACCTTGAGAAATTTTAAAAATTCTCCTGCTTTGGTAACATAAGGACTTTTGCAGCTTGCAATGGTTTTTGTAAGCAAACTAAACAAAGCAAGTGAGCTCATTGGAACATAAAGGAAGAGCTTTCGATAAACCAATAAAATTCTCAAGGCATTTTTCTTATGAAAGGGAAAGAAAAGGGAAAGCTTTGTCAGAAATAAACCAGCTCATCATTGTCCATAATTAGCATAGTCAGAGGCAGATACTTCAAAATCTCACAATCAAGATTTCTATAAGTATGTTTCAATCATATCTATTACTTTTAAAAGCAACTAATATCCAGTTGTAATTAGTATTTCTCATTGAGATCTCATTTCTTAAGTACCTTCCCTTTTGTCCTCACAACATTCTCCAGTCAGTTCTAGAAGTCCATACTTTCAGGTGTTTTTCTTTTGAGATTGATCGAATAATTTTTATTCTAGATCTTTCCTAACAATTCATCAATTTTCCAAATGTTATCATCAGTTCCCTGGTCTCAACTTCCTAGACTTACATTTAGCCTCCACAAAAGCTCTCATCTCTCTTCCCATGAGACTACCCTCTACTTCCAACACAGACAGTCTGAACTTCCTGCCACTCCCTCCTAGGTCCTTAGTAACTGTCCTCTTTGTTTTCTGACCTCTTAATATTAGATAACCTGGGATCTGACCTCCCACACCTTCACTCATAGGGAACAGGGAAGCCCTTGTCCCCATAGCAGAAACGGAGATTCCAAGCATTTCATTAATAAAACTATCTGCCTTAAAATACCTGCATTTTGTTATGAGTGTACCACCATGAGTAGATCCTATTTGAAAATAAACAAAAGAAACAGACAGTTTAAAAAGAGAGTTGGATACTGCCCTTAAAATCTTGGATACTTGGAAAGTTGTCTAGACCCTCTTCACTATTGAGAGCACCATTGCCAACAATAGTTTCTAAATTTGTTTCATGTTCTTCTTCTATTTGTCTGTCTTTAAAGTTGTACTGTATAACAATGACTGAGAATACAGTTACCGTATTGATCTGTCCCATGACCAACAGTCTCAGTTGATTGAAGGATATACCAAAGACCTTCACGGGGCACCAGGGGACTCCAGGCATTTGAGCTAGAGTAGTGAAAACAAAGCACTTCTCACTTTTATTATTAAAGCAAGCAAAACAAGAGGTGGCATTTACAGTTAGCTTAAGCAAATGCAAGTACAGAGAAATAATACATCTGGTGTTTTGTCTTATCATCTTTGGTCATGTGAAGAGTGTCAATAATATTCCTCCCAGGCCTTTGCCTTTCCTGCAGAGATAATACGGACATACCAGGGCGTTCCCTTCATGTCCTTACTTTCAAGTGCACTCCCTTATCATGGTTTATGAAATTCTTTCTAAAATACTACCTTGTGGGAAGAACATTTTGTACTCTGATCCATCTATAGTTCATAGTAAGTTCACTTTCTTATACAGGATCCCACATTACTGCAAACTGTTTTTATTATTATTTAATCTTCTTTCTCCTCTAATTCTTCAAGTACTTAACCATTTAAAGTTTGCTACTGCCGGGTGGTGGTGGCACACGCCTTTAATCCCAGCACTCGGGAGGCAGAGCCAGGCGGATCTCTGTAAGTTCGAGGCCAGCCTGGGCTACCAAGTGAGTTCCAGGAAAGGCGCAAAGCTACACGGAGAAACCCTGTCTCGAAAAACCAAAAAAAAAATAAATAAATAAATAAAGTTTGCCACTATCACCATTCCCATTAAAGTCTTTAGAATTTGAACAATGTATTCTACCAGATTTCTCTGGTATGCTCAAGTGAACAAACTTCTACAAACTATTCTGTGTTAATGGACATTTGCACACACCTTTTTCTTTGAAACTGAGCTTTGTTGGATTTTATATTGCCTCACATTTCTTTTGAAGACAGTCTCTGACTACATAACCTAGGCTGGCCTCAAACTTATGGACCTTCTTCCTTAGTTTATTGCATTTTATAATAGAAGCTGAGTATTCAGTATTATTTTTCACTAAGCATTTCCACTTTTCTTTTGTTTTTTCATATTTATGTGGAAAAAATTAGTGTGTTGGAGGGATCCATGGAGTTAGAAGGGGGAAATGGTGAAGATATGATTACATTCCACTGTATACCTGAAATAAATGCCACTTTTAATTGCAGAAAATATTTTATAGACCAGTTCCATTTCCATATTTGAGTTATTTTTTTTACATTTTATATCCTTATTTTATTTTATTTTATTTTTTTATTTTATTTTACAGTACAATTCAGTTCTACATATCAGCCACGGATTCCCTTGTTCTCCCCCCTCCCGTCCCCCTCCCCTTTCCCCCAGCACACCCCCCATTCCCATCTCCTCCACAGCAAAGCCTCCCCTGAGGACTGAGATCAACCTGGTAGACTCAGTCCAGGCAGGTCCAGTCCCCTCCTCCCAGGCCCAGCCAAGCGACCCTGCATAAGCCCCAGGTTTCAAACAGCCAACTCATACAATGAGCACAGGACCTGGTCCCACTGCCTGGGTGCCTCCCAAACAGATCAAGCCAATCAACTGTCTCACCCATTCAGAGGGCCTGATCCAGTTGGGAGCCCCTCAGCCATTGGTTCATAGTTCATGTGTTTCCATTAGTTTGGCTATTTGTCCCTGTGCTTTATCCAACCTTGGTCTCAACAATTCTTGCTCATATAAACCCTCCTCATTCTCGCTAATTGGACTCCCAGAGATCCACCCGGGGCCTAGCCGTGGATCTCTGCATCCAGATCCCTCAGTCATTGGATGGGGTTTCTAGCATGACTATTAGGGTGTTTGGCCATCCCATCACCAGAGTAGGTCAGTTGGGGCTGTCTCTCAACCATTGCCGGCAGTCTATTGTGGAGGTATCTTTGTGGATTTCTGTGGGCCTCTCTAGCACTTTGCTTCTTCCTATTCTCATGTGGTCTTCATTTACCATGGTCTCCTATTCCTTGTTCTCCCTCTCTGTTGTTGATCCAGCTGGGATCTCCCGCTCCCCCAAGCTCTCTTTCCCTCGACCCTTGCCCTTCAATTCCCCCACTCATGTCCAGGCTGTTCATGTAGATCTCATTCATTTCTCTGTCATTGGGAGATCCCCGTGTCTTTCTTGGGGTCCTGTTTTCCAGGTAGCGTCCCTGGTGATGTGAGTAGTAGTCCAGTCATCCTTGTTCCACATCTAGTATCCTCCTCTGAGTGAATACATACCATTGGCATAGGAGATCACTTCCTAAATATAACACCAGTAGCACAGACACTGAGAGAAACAATCAATCAATGGGACTTCTTGAAACTGAGAAGCTTTTGTAGAGCAAAGGGTACGGTCAACAAGGCAAAGCGACAGCCTACAGAATGGGAAAAGGTCTTCACCAACCCCACATCTGACAGAGGACTGATATCCAGAATATATAAGGAACTCAAGAAATTAGACAGCAAAATACCCAACAATCCAATTAAGAAATGGGCTATAGAACTAAACAGAGAATTCTCAACAGAGGAAACTCAAATGGCTGAAAGACATTTAAGGAATTGCTCAACATCCCTAATTATCAGGGAAATGCAAATCAAAACAACTCTGTGTTTGAGTCTTCTTTTATTATCTTAACAAGTATCAGTTTTCCCTGAACTATACATTATATTCTCTCTCTCTCTCTTTCCATGTCTTTTCCCTCTATATCTTCCTCTCCATCAATTTATTTGAAAGGAACTCATGGTTGTGTTCTGTTCAATAGAGAATCCTGAGTGAACATGACTAAGAGTCACTTCTGCCCCATAACCAGTGATGAAAAGAGAATTCAGTCTAACAGCTCCTGAGACAATGAATGTTGACAACCAACATACAAGTGACCTTAGCCACCTCTTTCCATTAGAACCTTGAGGTAAGACCAACTACCCAATCAATACCAATATTTTGGAACCTGTGAAAAATCTCGAAAGATAATACCCAGAGAAGCTGTGTACATGTTCTTAACCAAGAGAAACTGAGGTATGTGAATGCTGCTGTGCTGCATTTAGAATACACATTGAGATAGGAAATTAATGAGAGACCGAGAGAGGGACTTTGAAGGTGGGGGGAAATAGAAACAGCTGAGAGGGGAATAATGGAATAGGAAGGGTTAAATTTTGGTGGGAGATGGAAAGGCAGGGTAACAGAAATAATATGGGAAGAGATAGCTAACCTACAACTGTAGAAGCTTCCTAAATTATGTAAATATACATCATATACATATTCATATAAAAAGAGTTTCAATGGAGCTACTCTACAGGGGAGAGACAAAAATCATAGACATCCTATATTTCTATAGCAAATTGAAACTCCAGTACTGGGAACTTACCTCTTTGTAAGTCATTGACTGACCCCTCAAAATTACAGGCTATTGCAAATGCTCTTGTGGACTCTATAGAACTTGATGGTAAGGCCCTATTGCTGAATATACCACACTATGAACTCACAGAATATGAAGAAATAGAACTGGAATGTACCAGGAATCTCCATCCCTACTGGCTTCCTTTTGTAGTGCTGGATGATAATATCCACACCACTGGAAGAGAAAAGTAATCATCTCACCTAGCTAAGAGCTCTGAGAGCTACCGTAAACACTGGCCTTCCATGATATGCCCACTGGTGCAATAGTGTACCAGTGTTGTGGGAATAACAAATGACTTCCTTATTTTTAATTTTTTATTCATTTTACATACCAACCACAGTTCCTCCTCCAATCCCTCCTCCTGCTACCTCTCCCTCCACTTCACCCTGCCCCCTGCCTCACCCCTCATCCACTCCTCCAAAAGGGTAAGGGCTCCCATGGGGAGTCAGCAAAGCCTGATACATTCAGTTGAGGCAGGACCAAGCCCCTCCCCCTGCATCAAGGCTGAGCAAAGCATCCCACCATAGATAATGGGCTCCAAAAAGCCAGCTCATGCACCAGGGATAGATCCTGGTCTCATTGCCAGGGGCTCCTCAAACAGACCAAGCTACACAACTGTTTTCACATGCAAAGGGCCTAGTTCGGTCCCATACAGACTTCACAGCTGTCCATCTAGAGTTCGTGAGCTCCCACCAGCTTGAGCAACCACTTTCTTAATGGATTGAAGGCCACTTCATGAGAAGGAAGTACTCAATCGTGGTGCTGTTAACAGGGCAAAATCCTGTGACTTGGTAGGTCACAGGCCCTAGAGGAGAGAGAGCCCAACAGTATTCTGCTAAGGGAACATAGTATTAAAACATCACCTAATGACTCACTGCTGTTCCCAGGGTCAGATGCATTACTCTTCCCTATTCAGAGAAGCTTCTTGCAGTAGATGACAACTGACACAGCCACCCTCAACGTCAGCAATCAGAGAATAAGAGACTGGGGAGAGCTCAGCCCTAAGTGGGATGTGTCTATCATGTCCTTCTTTCTAAAACTCATAAAACTTTTTGGAATAAGGGTGAAAAGATTGTAAGAACTAGAGGTAGAAAATGACTTCAAAGAACACAGTTTTCCAGACAAAACAGTATGATTATATATTAGTTCTAAGCGATTGTGAAAGCATGCACAGGACATATGCAAGTTCAACCCTGACAAAAATCCTATCACGCAAGGCCAGGGGCAGGGTGAATGTGGGCACAAAATCCCACTGTTAACTGAGAAACAAGTTTCATGAGCTGCTGGGGGAGGAAGAGTCAGTTCTCTTTAATGACTTGCTGCTGGTAGGTCAACTACACCTGAGGGCAGGCTCCCCTCCCAAGAGTAGTTGAGCAACATGAACTAAACTTGATGGGGAGAAAAGAAATAAAATAAAACTTATTTTTTTAGCATAAGTAAACCGTGCTATTTAAGTTTGGCAGGCAGAGCCTAGATTTTTCCATTCAATCACTCTTTACTTTACTTCTTTTAATTTGTAGCTAGTGAATGCATCTGTCCCAGTAAACTAACTCTGGACAAGTCCTTTCCCCTATAGGCATGAAACAGTGTGAGCATGTTTCTTTTTCCAGATATCTAAACACATGGATTTGGTTAAGTCTCGGGTGAAACAGCAATGGAAACACTAATATAAAACTTGCACATTTCCTCTGTGGATTATCTACTGCAAGAATGATATCAGCCATCCTTTGAAACAGACCATGTGGTGCATAAAAACATTGTGGTATCTCAAAATAGGATTTCTTTAGTCATTTATATGATAATTTTTGAAAGACATATATCTTGAGTAGCCAAATCACAATTGTGTGTTTTCAGAGATGACCACCATTGAGGGGGAGGCATCACTAACACGGTTTAACCAAAATGATACAGCCCTGGAGGCAGAGGCCCACAACTTTTGCCATAATTCACACGCAATCTTGACAAACTGCTTAAAACAATCAAAGAAGATAAAACAAAATGACTGCCAAAAGGAATCGTCTGTGTGTTCTCTACCAGTGGTGTGGTAAGTGGTTTATAGAAATGAGTATCTACAGAAAACAAAGAATCTTTTCATATCCCCCTAAGGCGTTTAGGCAGTCAAATGTTTTATTATTGTCTCACATTATATTAAGAAAAATATTCCAGGAATTGGAGATGTGTGGGATACATAAATTTCCATGTTCCATAAAAAAAAAAACTTCTGAGTCCCTAAAATATAGTTCTCAGTAAAAGAAAATATTGTCTTCAGAATATCATTAATATTAAATGCTTATTTTCAGTGCCTTCTAAACGCCTTTCCTATTTCATTGGCTATGCTTTAAGTACACATTCTCCCAGTTACATAGTACTCATCACAGAACACAGAAGCTAGTAGACAGTACACTCTGGATCAGAACAAATTCCCTTTTTTATTATGGTAAAGAGAGAATTATGGTTCAGAGAATTAAAAATACCTAATGTTTAATATACTACCTTAAAATATAAAACCCAAGTCGGGCGGTGGTGGCGCACGCCTTTAATCCCAGCACTCGGGAGGCAGAGCCAGGCGGATCTCTGTGAGTTCGAGGCCAGCCTGGTCTCCAAAGCGAGTTCCAGGAAAGGCGCAAAACTACACAGAGAAACCCTGTCTCGAAAAACCAAAAAAAAAAAAAAAAAATATATAAAACCCAAATGCTATGTTATTGCATGTATTAATGCATCTAACCCATTGAACAACTGACTTGGCCCACACTGCTGCTCTGGACTATTACTATCTTGGTTGAAAAAGGAATGGTAAAGCTGGTCAGTGGTGGCACATGCCTTTAATCCCAGCACTCAGGAGGCAGAGGCAGGTGGATCTCTGTGAGTTCGAGGCCAGCCTGGTCTCCAAAGTGAGTTCCAGGAAAGGCGCAAAGCTACACAGAGAAACCCTGTCTCAAAAAACCAAAAAAAAAAAAAAAAAAAAAAAAGGAATGGTAAGACATTTGCCATGATGGAGTATGTTTTAAATACAGCTGTGAACATCAATTTGCATATTTAGCCTAATACTGTCATTATTACTCTAGACACACAATTTTATATTTATTTATTTGTTTGTTTGTTTGTTTGTTTGGTTGGTTGGTTTTTCTTTTCTTTTCTTTCTTTCTTTTTTTTTTTTTTTGTTGTTTTCGAGACAGGGTTTCTGTGTTGTTTTGGTGTCTGTCCTGGATCTCACTCTGTAGACCAGACTGGCCTCGAACTCACAGAGAGCCTCCTGGCTTGTGCCTGGCTTGTGCCTGGCTTGTGCCTGGCTTGCGCCACCACCACCCAACTAGACATACAATTTTATTAACAAGAGTTTTCTCTACTTTCTTTCCCTCCATCGTGTACTGTGACATTGGTACTTTTAGAATTTCTCAAACTCTGCAAATCTTTGATCAAGACAGAGGAGCTACATTAAAAAAAAAACAAAAAAAACCCAAAAACACCTTAATGCTTGGTATTACAAATTTTCTTTCTCCATTTTATGTTTTAAAAGACATAGATATATGTACTAGAATGTTATATTTGAATGCATATAAAGTTGGGACAACAGAAATGTGCTTTCCCCTCTTTTGTGATAAGCTGTTACAGCTATGTTTTGCTATGTCTAGACATGCTTATGCACTCTTCCGGGAGCTTGTATGTGGCCAGTCTACAGTGTTTACCATATGCTTCAAGGCAACCAAGGAACATCAGTAAACATTAGTAAAGTAAGTTTTTAGGGAAAAAAATCCTCGTTTTGCTGAAGTATGAAGATAAAGCATGTTTGTAAAGCTGACCATCTGCCACTTGTGCCTTAGTGTCTTGGAAAAATTTGTTGGAAAAGTACAAAAGTATTTATAAGATTTGAAAGGTAGCATTACTGTCTTGTCATTCAAGATTCATTTATATTGTAACTCTCTCTTAGGAGACATCAAATATGGGGCTGGTGATAGCCAGATTCCAAAAGAACCCATGGCAGAGATCCCATCATGTGTGGCAAAAACCCTTCCAGCAGTTCCTGGAGAACCAGTATACTACACTGGGGTAACAGAGAAACAAAATGGAGAAATGGTACCATGTGCTCTCCTGAGATATCTTGCTGATTGGTAGGTGCATCCAAGGTCAAATAATTAGATAGCACTGTGGGTTCAGAAAATACCTACATAACATGAAAACAGCATTGAGGAGAGTTTAACGTCTTTGCTAGAAGGCACAGTCTAGAGCCTAATAATTTCCATAATTATTTTTTAATCTTAGTCTGACTTTTATCTCTTTCTTCAGTTGCATAAACATGATTGAACTTAGTAAATTCTACTCATGATGGGTACAAGAAACTCTAAAACTAAACTAATATCTTACTGCTACCTTTATTTAACTCTGTGAGTAATTTTAATATTGAGGGAAATAATTTCAACAAATGTAACATTTAAAAGTTATAATTGACACACCAGTTGTAAATGATGAGGCATATATTTGATATCAGAATGAGAAACATTATTCTCTAATTTCTTAGCATACCACCTTTCTACGTGTAAGATTAGTTCCATTCAATGTGAGCTTAGCTCGGTAAACTCTTCGTATAACTCACTTGTAAATACAGACGGGATAGTGGATGCTTACTGCAGCAGAATTCATGCTTTTAAATTTCAGGGCGATCACAGGCCATTCTTCCTTATAAGCTAATATATGGTCTTATAAAAATTCCAAGCTATTTAAAAGACTGTAAAACTAAAGGAAGAGATCACAACAAACTTAAGAATAACTGTTAATGTGATTTTGTGGGTACATCCAAAAATGTTTTACTGCAATTGTATTTAACACAACATTGTAGAGTCAACATGCCATTTGAAATTTTATGTTTTCTAATAGAATAGCATATCAACTAATCTTGGATGTGATTAAAAGTAAGTTTAATAATATATAAATTTTCTTGTAAATACCTCCATTATAAAGAACACTGGCTTCAAATTGATTATAATATTTGTCTGTCTAGGGAAATGGAGAACAAGCTTGTTGAGGTAGAATAAATGTATCAAAGCATATGCATAGTGTGTACATTAAACTTTGATAGCTAGTGGCACAATGTTCTTGAAATATATTTGAATTTTCATGCAGTCTATGATAGCATTTCTTCTCTTGACTATGAGGCACAAACATACACACATATGTACAAATACATACATATTAATACACATGAAATGAGTCTTTAATGAATTCAAGATGACAATTTTTATTTGTAAGTAAAGTTGGCAAACATAAACGTCTTTCCATACAGTTTTAACACTGAGTTCTTTTTTCCATTAATGAAGCACACAGTTGAATTCCTTTATAACAAGCCACTTCATTATTTAAAGTGGCCATTTTTTATTTTCATGTTAACAATGAATTTTTAATCTTATCTGGTAGAGAAAATGCCTCAATGTAAATCTTTCATGGACATTATTTGCAGCAAATACTCTAATCTTTAATATTATAAAATGAAATTTATATAATTGTTTTAATTTCCACATATTTAAAATTATATAAACACTGACTACTTAAAAAAATCTTTCATTCAGTAGGTTCTGGGTTTCAAGACATACATAACTCAAGCATTATTTTCTTTCTCTTTTTTCTGATTTTTTTTTATTTTTGTCTTTACATCCTGAACAAGGTTCCCTTCCCCACTCTCTTCCAGTCTCTCCCCCATCTCACTCTTCCCCCCATCCACTCCTCCTCCTCTATTTCTCCCCAGAAAAAGGTAGACTCCCATGACACCAGTCAGCCACAGCATGTCAAGCTGCAGTAAGACCAGGCAACCCTCTTCTATTAAGGCTCAAGCATTGTTTTCAAAAGCGTCATTTTACACTATTATTTAAAACTTTTAGCTTTGTATTTTCTCAGGTTTTACTGTTAGTTAAAAATATAAAGTAAAAGATGAAACTTGTTTTGCCTAATGTTCTCTCATAGCCTAAGCACAGTTAATTTAATTTTAAAATATTACTTGAATCTACCACATTTGGTCCTTATCAAAATATTTTTCTTCACCTAATTGTCTTCACTATGCCATTGATTAAAGTATGTTTAGCATGAAGTGAACTCTAAACAATGGCAATGAAATTTTATTGTCTCAAATTTTATCAATAATCCTAATAATCCCAATCAGCTTTTTCTTCTCTTGAAAAGCATTTATATATAAAAACAACATGGGGCTGGGGAGATGGATCAGTAATAAAGAGCACTTGCTGTTCTGCAGTGCACCTGAATCTAGTTCCCAGCACCCACACTGAGCAGCTCATAACTGCCTGCAAGTGTGCACACACAAATGTACTCACACCTATCCTTTCCCAACATAAACATGAAAAAAATCTTTAAATGAAAAATAAGACTAATTTATAGTAGCATAGAAAAGTAATTTTATAATTTCAGTCATAAGTTAAAAAAATTAGTATCTATATTATAAGCACGTAGAAAGGCTAGAATTATACTGACTAACGATAACTTTTATTTACAAAAAAGTTCAACTCACAGTGAAAATACCAATCACTTGTGGAAGAAAAATATATTTAATACATATTAGGATAACTCACCTCCTATAATTCTTTCAAAATGATCACCCCAGGGGGAAAATAATTGATGTACAGTCTATATATATATGGACATATTCTAATGGAACCTGTTTTATAAAGAACATATACTACTACAAAAGAAGTTCAAAAGAGAAATTAGAAACAAATAGTTTTTACCATCACTTCAATAAAGAGATAGTGTAAATCATCAATGAAAATATGTAATCACAAGGATCCTCATTAGTTATTTTAAAGTTACAGTCATAACTACTCTAAACAACATTCAGAGTATCCAAAATAGTTCAGATGCCATGTATTAGCAAGAATGCAGACAAACTGGAACTTTCTCACAATCTACAGGAGTGTGAAACACTTCCTCTTGCTGAGAGACCACTTACTTCAAAAATTGAATAGACATGGACAGAGATTTCCACTCTTAATATGAAATCAAGAAAAAGGTACACATTAAGGTTGTAGTTCATATTTATGGATATACATGTAATAGTAATTTACAAATATTTTACAAGAAAATCTATATAGCATTGTTCATACTAATTCTGTCTGAAAATATAACAATCCTTGTCAATGGCAAAATTAGAAGAAAAGAAAAGCTGTGGAATATCATTACTACAATGCAATGGAGCCCAGGATATGATTGAGCTGTTGTTTATACAACCAAGTAAATCAATCTTATCCCATAAAATTTGACACAAAAATGACAAAGTAAGATAATTGTATATCTTAGAAATACAGTTACATGAAATAGAAACAAATAATCCACAGCACAGACAGCATTTGGGAAGAGGTGTCATTACTAAGCTGGTTAGAGTCAAGAGAGACATTTCTACAGATGGTTAACATTCCATTTCTTCCTGGTGCTAGGGAAGGTGCCAGGAATCCCCAAAGATGACCCCAGCTTGGACTACTAGAAATAGTGGAGAGGGTGCCTGAACTGAACTTGCTTACCCCAGTGATCAGACCGGTGCATACCCTAACTGTCATCACAGAGCTTTTCTCCAGTGACTGATGGAAGCAGATGCAGAGATCCACAGCCAAACACCAGGCAGAGCTCCAGGAGTCCAGTCAAAGAGAGAGAAGAGGGATTCTATGAGCAAGTGCATCAGGATCATAATGGGGAAACCTGCAGAGACGACCAAGCCAAATTATTGGGAACTCATGATAGTTGGATCAATGGCTGTGAAGTCTGCATGGGACTGGACTAAGCCCTCTGCATGGCAAGACAATTGTGTAGCTTGATCTGTTTGGGGGGTGCCCTGGCAATAGGAGCAGAATCCATCCCTGGTGCATGAGAGGGCTTTTTGAGCCCACTATCTATACACCTCATGCAGCCTTGAGGCAGGGGGAAGGGCTGGGACTTGCCTCTCCTGGGTGTGCCTCACCATGGGAGGCCATGCCTTCTTGTGGGGGGGGGAGTGAGGGGTGGGTTGGGAGGGGGAGGCTGGGTGGGTAGGAGGAGGGAAGAGGGGGATCTTTGATTGGTGTGTAAAATGAATGAAAATTTTAATAAAAAACAAAATAAAATAATACAATCTCAAAAATACAGTAAAGAAAACAATTAAAAAAACCTTAAAAAAATTCTGTTTCTTAAGTAGAGCATTTTCAAACCCATGCTGCTCATAAGGCACCAGAAGCAGACAAGTAAGCTTAAAGATGTTCACTAATATGTAAATATGATCCAAGGTATCTATATTTTCCTTAGTAAGCTCCTTGGTGTCTTTTAGCACAACTGAGAAATCTATGAAAATTATTTTATCTCACTTTGGAAAAGAGAACCGCTAATTTCAAGAAGTAATGACTGCTGTGCATATGCTAAAAATGAGTTTTCGAAACTTATTTCTTGCCTTAAACTATCTTTTCCCCTGAAACAGGGTTTCTCTGTATAATACCTCTGGATGTTCCGGAACTCTTTTTATAGATGATGCTGGCTTTGAACTTGCAGAAATCTGCCCATCTCTGCCTCCTGAGTGCTGGGATTAAAGGTGTGCACCACCACTCCCCAACCCCAACAACCTTAAACTATCTTTAATAAATTAAGTATGTAATAATTCTTATATTAACTGTTATATGCCCTGATTGGCATCATCCATACTATTTGTGAAGTCAATAATTCAGATGATGCCATTTGTAATAAAAAAAAAAGTTTGCATTTCTGCTCTCTGTCCACCCATGCTGTGTAAGTGATCTCTACACTGTGGTGCCAAATCAGTCCTTTATTAAGAGACTGACTTCATTACATGAATTACTCAAGGCTAATTACCCTGCCTTTTTTTCATTATGTAAAAAATACTATTTCTTCACAGACATCTTTGCTGGAAAATTCAAACCATTTTATGTCTGTTTTTGCTCCTTGACTGAAAGCAGTATATCAATTCAATGTAGACTAGTTTCACCTTCTCTTCCTTCCCCTATGTTTTTATAATTTTTCCATGTGTTTCTTCATGAGCATTCTTCTGAAACTCTAATATTCTTTTTCTCCATGATACCTGAACATGTACACATTTTGAAAGTAGAAGTGATTTGGATGTAGAATAGATGCTGGCTGTGCGTATTCACATTCAGGGACACAGTATTTCACCAGGGTTCTCACAGATCTATGGTGAGGGCTGCCTGATGGAAGGCAGACATTTAACTCCATGGCACGAGCCCTTCCTGTGACAGTTCTCTCATCTAGACCCGTGTGCAAGAATGCCAACTGAAGGCGACAGTGATTTATTTTATTCCCCTTCTCCTTCAGTCACTTATAGATGCAACAATAATGATTTACTCTGCTCCCAGGAGCGCTTCCTTTGAAGAGATAGAGGTGACATAAATTTAATCCCAGTTCACAATTTCACATGAGCCTTTCTTACCTCCTAGGGGACAGAAAATGTTCCTGTTCTTTCCACAAATCTTCCAGAAGAGCCCGAAATACCAGGCTTTGAAGTCCTCAGAGTCATCAGAAATTACTCACATAGGAAATTTAAAAGTACGGACACACCCCAGCCTGTAGTTTACTCATTCCCTATCAAAACAGGCAATGGTACTTGTTTCCAAGCTGAGCATTTCTAGCTGACCTTGGAGTATATGTTTATATAGACACTGTTTTAGTGTAGTCAGGTGGTTTCTTTTTACATTACAAGATTATTGAAAAGAGCATTTGCTATATCCAGATAAGAAGTAATTCCTTGGCTATGAGTCAGATGGACTAGAAAAAACGTGATTTTGTTGGAAGAAAAATGAATCCCTTAACTGTTTTTTCCCCTGCCACAACCATGAAAATAAGAGTGATTTACAGCATCAAGTTGCCTAATTTTCCATCTGCCTATTGTTTGGAAACAGTAAAGCTTATGGTAATGTAATGTGCAAATGAGTTAAAGTGGAATTCGCTTTATTTCCTGTGTATCCATGGTCAGGGTTTTCTTAGGCACCTTGCACTGAACCTGCTTAGATTCTGAGCTATCTTGCAGTGTGGGTTCTACTGCATTTCAGAACTGGCTGCTTAGGAAACTTTTAGGACTATGTTGTGGATAAAACATCAGGATATTTCACTTAAGAGTGCCAAAGTAAGTGACAACTTCTGAGCTCTCCTACCAAAACAGTCAAAGGCTTTTATCCTTTACATGAGGAAATGGGAAAAATCCTCTGACTCTGTCAGTTTGGATTAAAGTAGCAAAAGTCAGCTGTCAGAAGGGTCAGCTCCTTGATAACTGGTGTGGGTAGAGCACAGAAAGCACAGATCTCACTAATGTCATCTCTGTGACTACGTTTGTCCTGCTTCTCCTCCTCTCACATATGGGGAACACAAACTCAATGTACAGAAATAATTATTATTCTTTTGCAAAGCAGGAAATCCATCAGAGAAGTTGTAAAACCTCAATTGTCAGTCCTGGTGCGGGATGGTGGCAGTTGCTTCAGGCTCTTTTATAAAAACACTGTTCTCAGAATGGCAATACGAAGGCTGTGCGCAAATTCTGTCTTTAATCAAGCTCATGTTGTCAATGGCGAAGACTACAGTAGCAAAACAATATCCTCCTTGGAGAAACTATTAGATTAACTTTAGTTCATCCTTGAAAGTGCAGTTTCCCTATCATGACACAGAAATGAAAGAAGTGAGTGAAATGAAATTGACTTCTATGAAGATCTTTGTGTCTAGCTTATTTTAAAAATGATGTAATTGGCTCATGCACTAAGGACAGGTCCCAGTCTTTGGAACCTAGTGCCTATGCTGAGACACTTTGTTCAGCCTTGGTGCAGAGAGGAGGAGCATGGACCTGCCTCATCTGAATATGCCAGGCTCTGCTGACTCTCCAGGGGAGACCTTGCCTTGGAGGAGGTTGGAATGGGGTGGGGGAAGGCTGGGGGGTGGGAGGAGGTAGAACAGGGGAATCCATGGTTGATATGTAAAACAAATAGAAAATCTCTTAATTAAAAAAAAAAAAAGAAAAGAAAAGAAAAAGAAAAAAAGATGTAATCCTCAAGGTGGATAATAATCAGTGCTCTGATTAATTATTTTTGTAAATTCTTCTATAAAATAATTATTCTTAATGTCCTCATTAAGATTAATAAACTATCCAGGAAAGAAGTCAATTGGATATCATATGTTTAAAAAATAGAATTCCATCATCTACGAAGAAATCCATTATCCTCACTGCACTGGGCTCTCTAACTCAACATCAGATGTCAAGATTACTTTTATTTTAGCACTGGAAGCAGCTTGTGGCAATTAGATAATCTATGTGCCAAGTGATGTGCTGCACATTGAAGACTTTGCTTGCAAGAAAACTCTGTTTCCTGGATGTGGAACACAGCATTTCAATATCTGAGTAATCTTTAAAACATGAAAAAATGTCTATCAATATCAGTTAACACTTATGATTCCTAATTTGAGAGAAAGTGACTTTTGCTTGTGAAGAGACAAGGTGCTGACATTAAGTTAACTTGAGCAGGAACATTTATTTACTACTTATCCATGCTTATTTGTTTATTTACTTCTCTGTGCTTCTGAGAAAGGAATTGCTGAAATGAATGATAAATGGTGCTGGTGGTGGCAATGGTTACTGGCAGAAACATCACAGTCACAACAGAACCTGGTTGCTTAGTAGCAGATAGTTTTATTAGGAGGAAGAGGGGTAGGAGAGCAGGTGCAGAGAACACAGGGAAAGATAGTGGGGTGAGGAGAGAGCAAAGCAGAGCAGAGAGAGAGAGAGGGTGGGGTCTGTGTCCGGCCTTTTTAAGGTGCAGATTGTGACCACACCACAGGTAAGTGATCACCAGTGCACACTGATGATGTAACACGCAAGGTCATTTGCTTAACTCCATGAATTGCCCGTGTACAGTCATGTAGCTGGAGTGAGGGCAGAATTCTAACAGTTGCTCTCCCTCCCTTTAATCTTGGGACCAATGAATCCAATTCTCTTTAAACATTCGTTGCTTATTGGCTACAGTATCATGCAAACAAAAATATCTAGCACCTGCCTGTCACTGTTTTCCCATTTTAGTTTTTTAGCCTTATACTGATGTGCCAAGGAGTTGAGGAAAACATGGTGGTTTCTGAGGAAGTATTCTGGAGTCATCAGCATGTCAGGGAAGGTTCAGTGTTTAGATTTAAAAACAAGGTGTCTGTGCTTATCTGTCAGTCTCACGCTGCCATGTGGGGAGATAATTTCTTGTGCTTGACCTTAGTGATTATGAATGAATTCTAAAAAGTGGTGCATTTTCTTATGTGTATATTTAATATTTAAATAGTTGATGTTATAATAGAAATACAATAGTCTATGTATTTATCAAGTTGTCATTTAACTTTCAAATATTCTTTAATTTGACAAAGAAACATTACATGCATGATGTAGTAAAATTTACTTCTTAAAAATAAAATGTAATAAATATTAAACTTATTCATGATGTAATTTTAACCAACTGTCATCTTTAATGAAGAAATCAAGTATTCATTCAGTTAACTCAGTTCAACAATCTTATAAGGTTTAAGTCAGTGAGTTCAACGGACACATTATATGTTCTGTAGTTGTATGCAGAAATTCATAAAACATACACACACACACACACACATACACATACACACGACAAAATTCACATCAAGGATGCAGTCAGACAGCTTCTACTGTAACATTCCTGTCTACTAGCAATGTCAGATGCTGCTGACCTCCATGTCCAGGTGGGTTTTCTGTTTCTCAGTCACAGGAGCACTTCAATGATAGTGAGTGAGTGCCATCCTCTCCATGAAATAATTGAGCTTCAGGACTACCCAGGAAGAAAACTGTTGTAGAGTCAATGCTGTAAATTAGGATTATAACTCAGTGGACCCCCTACACTGGATCCTTTTATTCTTCACATGATGGTGGGAAGTGGTCACACAGTAGTCTTTCAGAGTTCAGGCCAACACAAACAAGGCAATGAAACGCTCCCTGTATCCAGCTTGCACTCTAGCATTTGGAAATATAGTTCATTCATTTGTAGTTAGAAAGCAGCAAATGGGGGTAGCATTGTTGTTTGATGATGTTCCATATCTAGCATGGTGTGTCTTTACTGAGGAAGAGGAATGGATTTGACTACATTAAAGCATCTGTTCCCAAGTAGAAGCTTTGATCTCCATAATTGCAGTGTGATTTAGAAACAGTCGAGTTAGACAAACTTAATTAATAACTCTCTGATTAATAAGTTAAACAGGCCTTTAAGAATTAATAACTCATACATAACTATAAACGTGCTTGAAACTTGAATAAAGTGTTTATTTTTTTCGTTATTACAACCTTTCTAAATTCCTGGATAAGTATATGTTTGTTTATGTACTATTAACAGTAACTTTAGCAGAGAATGGAGGTCTCAGAGAAATATACAAAAACCATTAGGTCAAAGATTGATTATTTGAATCATGCCTGTCAAGTGGGAAGGAATTTTTATTTATGCATTATACAGTAGCAATTGAAAATTAAACGTTAGCTTAAACCATTTTATTCTGTTCTTGGTGTGTTTTGTGTAGTTGAACTTTGTTGTGTACATTAGGGAACAAAATGTCACCTGTGTTCAAAATCAGAGTCATCAATGATTTGTACACAAAGCTAAGGAGAATACATATTGTAAAAGCAACTTCTTCAAAATCATAAATGTGGGGCTTTGCTGTTAATTAAAATATAAATGTAAATGTGTATTTTAAAATAGCTATATTATCATAGGGTAAGCCAGTGTCATTTTCATTTCTAAATACTGTAAATTGTATTTTACAATTTTAATGAGTATTTTAGTTACAGTAAAACCATGAAAATGGATAATTAGTGTTAGTATACTTTTGAATTGTCAAAATGACACCTAAAGAAACAAGCTTCTCCATGATCACATATCTAAAATGATGCCTGATATGAAACTCTTTATTTCCAAACACTTCTAATGCATAATAACAAAATCAACACCTGTTTTCACATAAAATCTAGTAATTTATTTTGCATAAATCTGATATCATACACACTGTATTTTATGGCTATAATTATTTTAGGATATTACCCTTCACTTCTATGATTAAATTTTTGTAAATGCATACATGTAGTGAATGCTATGTATATGTATAGTTATATCTAAGTATGACAATATATTATATAGCCAATCATTCACTGAACTGAATAATACTGAAGCATTGAGGAAACTGTGAGTTACTTCAATCCATTTGAGTTAAATATTTTCAGACAAATCTATCTGGATAGAAAATATATTTCTGATAGCTTATATGATCTTTATGCTTCTTATAGCATCTAAATTTTTTATAAATCAGTCGTTCCTTCTATTGCCACCCAGATTCTAAATATAGAAAGAAGAGACACCTTTGTAAATGTTTATAGATGCTGTTACCAGTGCACTTGCTCAGAAATACATCAATAATGTATGAAGAGAAGCTAGGGAAAAGGTAGGGGAGAGGAGAGGTAATTATGAGACTTTAGGAAATGAAACCAAAAGTCAAGTAAGCAGAAGACCTTATACAGGACAAAAACTCAATTAAGACCATTTATAATATAAACTGCTAGCCAACAAACAATATATACTATTGAGAAATGAAGGAGAGACAGCCTGGAAATTAGCAGTTACAGTTACTGAAATTTACTAAGCATATAAACTGTCATATGATTTAGCAAAAGGTAAAAATAAGCATATATATTTGTAGATTCTAAGCAAGTATTTAAACTTCAAAAGTCACTGAGAACCTTATCATGACTTGAGCCAGTGGAGTTACAGTCTCAAGCAACACTAGGTATTGAAATTTTTTCTATGCCCACCCCCACACACATACACTTACCTTAAATTATAGTATATAATTTTCCAAATTCCTCCATAGATTTTCTTTTACATCAGATTTAGCTTAAATATAAGAATGTCAGTACATAAATGTATTTATATTTTAAGTTTGAGATTCTGAATCTTAGAGATTATATTGTATCAAGTACAAACATATGTAAAACATTTCAAAGAAATAGACTTGCCTTTTAAAGAGAAACTAGGATTGTGAATGCTGTCTACAGTATTGCTTAAAATACAGAAAGCATGCTTAAAGACTCCTATGTAAAACCCAAATCCTAGATTATCCACTGAGGAAGTATCAGAGGGTTAAACATACATATCAAAAAAAAATCTTACCCAATGTCCTGAGAAGATAACAGGAGATGAAATGATGTGGATCAATGGAGTCATAATTAAAAACACACCAGCAATCAACCATAAAAGGCTTGGGGTAATGTGACATGTCTTATTTACAGAACTCTCATAACTCAGGGCAGACATCTGGCTTTGCCTTGGTCACAAAGACTATTTGAGGTTTCTGTTGAATATTCTATGAACTGGGTTGCAGAAATGATAGAAGCCAGTTTCCACATTAGTGTTAATTGTCCATTGGCTTGAAATACACCCTAGGTCCAATAAAACTAACTTTATAGCAGCAACGAATTTTAGTCATCAAAGGATTTACTTTAGCTGGTCACATCAACTCATTCACAGTCACTCAGATATAAACAGGGGCATGAGTGCATGAGCATGTGTGCACAGGCCCAGGTACACTACACACACACACACACACACACACACACACACACACACACAGAGAGAGAGAGAGAGAGAGAGAGAGAGAGAGAGAGAGAGAGAGAGAGAGAGAGAGAGAGAGCAGGCAACCTGCCAGATACTCTAAAGCAGTACTCCAACTTAAGGCCAGCTATTCTTGTACTATATTCAAACTGTTCCATTTACAAGGCTTATCAAAAAGAGATTATGCATTGATTGCAAAGAGGACTTTCTTGAGTTTAGACAGAATTTTTATATTATACTGTATTTTAACATTATAGATAGCATGGAATATGTGTTTCTGATCCTTTTATGTCTCAGAATTTTGGGCTAATCTTTGTAGTCATTGGCACTGTTGATACAGCACACAGTTATTTGATGATATCAACCTTTGGACTGAATTATTTGGTTTGGACTTTCTTTGCTAGTTATTTAAAAATATAGTTGTTTATTTTTCACTATGATGAATCTAGACCTTAATTCAACTAAAATCATGAGTTGTAATTTTCTAGGTTATATGATACAAGAAAGTCACAGTGCATAATAATTATTTTTTACATTCAATATGTCTCCAAAGTGACTTGATGATGCTTCAAGTCATATATCTTGAAGAAACTTTGTTTTAATAGACATTTTTCCCATTAAATTCTAGCTTTACAAAAATACTTAAGATTCAAGCCATGCTTTACTATGCTGTGCCATGGTGTAGCAGGCTCTATTACAGGCCTGCATTTGGTAGTAAGTAGTCAGCACTGGGTTGCCCTGAAGGGAAAGTTCAACTCTGATTGCTCCTGTTTTGATGCTTCATGTCAATGAAGACATTAGAAATTTACATGTTTTGTATTAGATAACATAGTCAGCTATTTGTAATTACCTTCCATACTTTTTACTGAAAAATAATGAAAGATAACTTTTTTATTATATTTCCCTAGCAGATAGCTGGAACTCACATTAAGATATATTTGATAGTATAGAAAACTGTCAGCTCAGAGGAAGAAAATGGGGGAGAAAAGAGAAAAAATAAACACTCAGAACAAAGATATTTCAAGGATAAAATCTAAAGGGTTATTTATTGAATTTTGCTCTGAGTTACATTTTGCAGTATGTATTAAACACTTTTGAACAAGACTTGCTATTTTTAGAATTTACTGTTAACATGTTATTTATGTGAATGTGTGTCTTGGAATATATGTCACATGTGTGTGGGTGCCCTTGAAAACCAGAAGTGGGCTTTGGATCCTTGCAACTAGATTTTCAGGTGGTTGTGAGCTACTTGCATGGATACTAGAAACAGGACTAATATCTTCTGCAATATTAGCAAAAGATGTTAACCAGTGGGCCATCTCCACAGGCCCCACATATTTTTTTTATTTTAGAAATTACTAAACAATGACTAGGTGCAATGAGGTTGTGTTTCATTAAAAATGATAATTATGTAATATACTCATAGATTAATGCATTGTCTCTCAATGTTCATCTGAGAACCTTCCATTTGCAGTAAATAGTGGTTAATACAAAGACCCACAACAGGCCAAGTTACAGATAGTAAGGGACTGCATACACTCTCACACCTAAATGGAACCACAACCACTTCTCCCAGGGCTATGGGATGATTGATGAAGACATGGCAGAAAGAATGTCAGAGGCAGAGGAGGTAGTCAACTACAAGAAAACAATGTCTTCTAGACACAGCCAGAGAGTAGCCTATATTTACTCACAGCCGTTGTGACAGCGTGCAGAAGACTTGTGCAAGCCCAAGCTAGATCAAATTCCAGCATGAAGAGAATGGTTAGGCACACAATCCCATCCCTAGTAGTGGAGCTATTGAAGATGGTTATAGAAGTTATTGAAGATGTTAATAGAGGGAAGAGAGTTTCCTCCAAGAGTGTAGCCCCTGATAAGTTGACCACATTGAGGGAAAACCACACATCCATGAATATTTGAAAGGCACAAATTTGTTTTGATGTGTCTTTAGTTTAAAAAGTCACAAAATTGTGTGGGTAGAGATTCAGGGGTAGACTTGGAAGATTTGAGGGAGGGAAGTTAAAATGATCAAAACAAATTGAATGAAACTGTCAAATAAGTGATTAAAAAAAAGATGCCTGCAGATCCAGATATGGAACTCTCTGCTCCTTCTCCGGCACCATGTTTGTCTGCATGCCACCATGCTTCCTTGCTTGATAATAATGGACTAAACCTCTGAGACTGCAAGGCAGCCACAATTAAATGTTTTTCTTTATAAGGGTTGCTATGGTCATGGTGTCTCTTCCCAACAATAGAACACTGAGACAAAGAGTTACTGAATAGATATCAGAGAAAAATATGAATTTCCACTGAAGACTGTGAACTTTTTCTAAATGGAATTCAGTAAGACAATCATCTGTACAAAGAGCTAAGAAAACTTCCTAAGATAAAAGTAACTGAAAAATTTAAAATGTTCAGAAGATAAAAAGGGAGAAACAGTAGAAAAGCAATGAAAGAGATAAACAATAACAAAAATCTAGCTCTGAATTTGATTATACCAGCATCATTTTATTGAAGTTAAATGTCCTAAACACTTAGAAAAATATTGTCACTCACATTTATTTTGTCAGAATGGTCATGGTTTCATTTTGGTTTTCAGCAGACAAACTGTATTCCTTTGGGTATAATGAGCACATTTTGTTTCTTATTTTTCTTTTTTAGACTCCATTCTTAATGTCATACTGCAACAACACTATTTTAACTACATTTTATTTAACCACTCATTAATCATTGGGCATTTTGTTTCCATTTGGGGCCATAGTGAATAGCACCTCCATGAACCTCACCAAGAAGTTTATTTATGCCATAGGTAGTGCATAATGTAGGACTCACTCACACCTTATCAAAATACAGGGGGAAATCAGTAGAATACACAGGTGTAAATGGGACAGCTATATAATCTCCTCCACAAGGCTCAAGAAAGACTGTAGAAAGGGGGACAGAAATATTGTAAGAATCGGGTTAGGGAGGGCCAGAGAAAAACAGTGTCTTCTGGACATAACAGAGCCACTACAGCACTGAACTCACAGCATCTATCAGCTGTGGTGCCTGCTCAAGACCTGCACAAAATCAAGCCAGCTAGCATTCTACTAAGGTGACGGAATCCTTCCCCTAACTGAGGTGTTATTAATAATTGATGGTGTCTTCAGGGGTAGAGTCAGTTTTCTTTAGGTATTTGACCTCTTGTAGCTTAACCTCATTCTAGTGAATTTATGACTTCCATGAAGATGAGGCCCTAGCAGCTCAGGGATTGAGGTGGACAAACAGAGTCAGTGGGCTAATCACTCAATTGACTTTTCTGAGGGAGTAAAACAAAATTCTCTGGGGCTGGCAAGGGAGGCAAAATTTAACACTATGGGCTGCCAAGAAAAGTATACACACACCTTTAGGGTCTGTCTATCATCTTCTGTTTTTATTCTTTATTTCCTTTCTTACTCTATCCAGATGTATCTCTTCTGACTCTCTTGATGTCTTCCTTCTAATTAACATTTTTTTCCTTCACAGCTTATATTTTCCAGAAAAATCTTTCAAGAAGTATAAAAATCATAATGTGGTTACTTCTATTTTTTAAGTTAATGATTACAATGAATAAATACAAGTAAAAGACCACATTCTCCATATTCCTTACATGATTATACATTTTACTTATTACAGGTGAGAAACAAGTTGTCCCAAGAACCCACATACACCCAAGCAACTTGTTGTAAATTAAGAGTGTAAGCAAGCAAGGAATTTTTCTCAGTCAGTTCTTTTGCTGGTAGGCTGCATTTTGTGGTTACAAGGAAAGGACCAATCATTTTATTATTTATCTCCAAAGATAATATCATAAGGATGCTTAGAAGAATCACAAATCTAAACTTTTATATATGAAAAACAACCAGTTATCTCTACTTCAAATCCCCAGGGTGCATACCCATTCATCAACATTTTTTATATCAGGAAGCTGAGGGCAGAAATGGGTACAAGGAATTAATCATCATCATTGATCACCAATTCATTCTAGCAAAAAAGGAACATCAGCCATCAATAGCCAGGCTGCCATTGTTCTTGTTGACTGACCTCAATGAGTCCCTCACTCAGATATTAAAGTATAATTTTTTTAAATTGTTTTTCAAGGTTTTTCTACCTCAAAGGCCCTAATAGAAACATTTTAACCTAACTTTAAGATATTATTTAGAGTTCTGTTTTTCTATGATATACACTGAAACCTGCGAACACATCTCCCAACATTAAGATTAAAAGAACTTGAGCTAGCTGGGCTTCTGGGACTCAACTGTTTCTCTTAATCATTAACCTAAGCCACAGTCTACATGTCTTCTCAAGAGAAACTAGCTGTGTGACATTTCCTTGTTCTTATATTCTACCCTCTGGAGCACCTGCTTTATCACAGATGGGGGGCAACACCATATCTTGCTTTTACATATATTAGTTTTCCCACTAAGCTAACCTCTATTATAAGCCCTTATTATATGTATTAAAAACCACAATCATCAGAATTCTACTTAACATTATTATTGTATAAAATCATTGACTTAGTTAAACAGTACAGCTTGAGAAGAAATCATCTTTATAATAATTCACAGGTAAAAAATGCCCAGTAGAAGAGGATATTTCCATGGGACAATCACATTGAAGACAATGGGGATATCCCCATATACATTCACAGCATGCCAGATACCAGAGAAAAATGGTAGCATCAAACATAAAAAGGCACAGCAGTAGCAAGAGGCATTCTAGAACTGAAGCCCTCGGGGCCTTGCCTATCCAAGATTCACCCACCAGTGCTTTGCATACTGGTGGGCTGATCGCCTGAAGTCAAATGCCACCTGCTGCTCCTCTGACATACTCCCTGACATGAAGGCATGAACTGACACAAATCTATAAGAACATGGGCCTGTAAACTAGACTCCTTGGGTTATTAAAAAAATTAAAGGACATTAAATTTGAAAGGTATGGTAGTTGGGAGTAGTTCTGGGGAAAGTTTTGGAGAAGAGTGTAGGTGACTATGTTGAAAATACAATGCACAAAATTCTCAAAGAACCAATAAAATATTATATCCACAAAAAACCCCAGAAAAAATAAAAACCTTCTATGATAAAAACAGAACAAATGGATTTATGACCATCTCAACAGAGGATTCTGGAAGAAATACTTCAGTCTGAAAAGTATAGCTATGCCTAAGACATCATAGGAAACAATTCCAGAAGAATAGGTCAAAATAAATCAAAGAAAATGCCATAAAATCATCAGAATGACAGGAGGTAACAATAATAATAATAATAGTTCTGAATATTAATTTCCTCAAATCCTCTACAAAAACTACAGAGAACAACACTGGAATTAAGTGATACCATAAAACAATGGACCTAATAGACATCTACCGAACATTCCAATCAAACACTGAAGATGACACATTCTTCTCAGCATCTCATGGAATATCCTCTAAGACTTACTACAAATTAGGATATCCTCAAATCTCAACAAATATAAGAAAATGAAAAGAACTTTGAGTATTCTATTTGAACTCAACAGAATAAAACAAAATATCAATGGCAATAAAATCTATAGAAAGTACACAAAGACTGAACAACGCACTGTTAAATGATAATTAGTTCACTTGAATAAATCAAAAAGGAAATAAAAATATCCTGTAATAGGATGGAAATACAAACACATATATGAAAATCTATGGACACTTTGAGGGCAGTCCTGAAGGAAAGTTTAAGGTTCCAAATATCCACATGAAAAATCTGAGAACTCTCAATTGAGTTCCGTAATGATTCAAAGATTCATCTGAAGGTCTTGGAAGAAGAAAAAAAACAAACTGAAAAAAGTAGAGAAGAGGTAACAAAGTCAGCACTTAATAAAGCAGAAATAAACAGCAACACAATCAATCAATGAAATGAAGATGTGAGTCTTTGAAAAAGTAAGCAAAATTGAAAAAATTTTTTCTCAATGAAGTAAAAAGAAAGAGAAGATCCAAATCAATCTTTTCAATTAAAAACTTATGAGTATGTTTGAGTTTCTGCATGCACACATGTGTACCATCTGCATGCCTGGTGTCTGGAGAGGCCTGAGGAATGTTTCTAAATCCTGGAAGTAGTGTTACAGACAGTGGTGAGATGCTCTATGTGCGTGCTGAGACTCAAACTCAGGTCCTCTATAAGAACCACAAGGTCCTGTGTAAGAGAAACCAGTGCTTTTTTTTTTTTTTTTTACCACTGAGCTCTCTCTCTTGCCCCAAGACCTAACTTCTAATAAAGCTAGAAAAAGAAAAGGAAACATTACAACAGACTCCATTAAAATTCATAAAATCATTTGGGTACACATTAACAATCTATCTTCTCTGAAATTAAAAAAACTAACAGAAATAGATGAATTCCTGAATTCATAAAACATACAAAAATAAAAGTGAAATAATTTAAACTGATCCATAATCAGGAATGAGTTTGAAATAGTAACGTAACCTCACAGATAAAACTATCTCAGGGTCAGACAAATTTAGTACAAAATTCAATGAGAACTTTTATGAAGAATTAATAGCAGTAGTACTTACATGATTCCATGAAATAAAAACTAAGGAATTCTCCCAAATTCTTTCCACAAAGCCCATATTACCCTGCTACCAAAATTCAGATAAAGATAAAACCAAAAGAAAGTTACAGACTGATTTCTTTGATGACTGGAAATGCAAAAATTCTCAATAAAATACTGATTAATCAACTTCAAACTCATATAAAAGAGATCATTCATCATAACTAAATTGATTTCATTTCAGAGATGCAAGGATGTTTCAACATACATCAATTAATACATATTATCCATTATATAAATAATCTCAACGACAGAAATCTCATTAAATGAAGAAAAAGGTCTTGATAAAATCCAACATTCATTCATGATAAAAGTAATGGGGAGTCTAGGGATAAAAAGAACATGAATAGATATAAAAAAAAAAGGCTGTATGTGAGAAACCTAGAGCCAATGTCATGCTAAATGGAGAAAATCTCAGTCCCAATCTAAGATTGGCTGCCTCCTTTTGTACAGTCTTCACTAAAGTCACGGTCTGTGAGGTTACTGAAGATGTCTGGTTTATGGCTGAGCACTCAGTTTTTTTATTCTTAGCACACAAGCCAATTATGCATCTCTCAACTGACTACTGTGCACTGCATTAAAAATACAAAGGCTTCTCTAACCACAGCAGATAGTCTGTGACTGTAAGTCGAAGCGTGGTACCTACGTTTTCCTCGATCAGGTTTAAGCCCTCTGTCAGATGTGGGGATGGTAAAGGTCTTTTCCCAGTCTGTAGCTGCCATTTTGTCCTATTAACAGTGTCCTTTGCCTTACAGAAACTTTTCTGTTTCATGAGGTCCCATTTACTAATTTTTGATCTTAGTGTCTGTGCTATGAGTGTTCTATTCAGGAAGTTATCTCCTGCACCAGGAGCTAGAGTAGTAAGATAAATAAAGGAGATCTAGGGAATATAAATTGGAAAGGAAGAAATCAAAGTATCATTATTCAAAGATGATATGGTACTATACATAGGCAATCCTAAGAATTCTACCAAGGAACTCCTACAGTTGATAAACACCTTCAGTGAAGTGGCTGGATACAAGATTAACTAAAAAATAATCAGTAGTGCTGTAGGATGCAGAAATATGAAGTAGGAATTCAGCTGACTATGACAAAGCTGTACCTGGAAGAAGCCAAGGGTATTTCTGGAGGATAAAGCCAAGACTCGAGGAAGTCTTGGTGTTATTGGCTTTTGAATATTAGCCATCCCCTGAAATGAATTTCTTGTGTGCTATTGTAGCTCTTCCATTCAATTTTTTTCCTAGAACAGTATATTTGATCATTCATTGTGCACAAGCTCCCCATTTCTATTGGAATATTTGGACAACCTTCCCCAACTGTACTGACAGCAGTAACACAGGAAGACCCCTAACTTCAGACCTAATTTCTGTAATTATCATCTTTAGCACCATCCATCCAGGACCATCTCCAGATGAAAGTACCTTATCTGAGATACTTCTCAGACTCTCTAAGAACAGACTGCAGTTTAGATAAGCACCCACTGAGACTACTGCCCAGACCTGGCGGATGTGCTAATTAAGCTTAACCTTCTTTCTTCCAAATGCTATCTCTGCTCTAGTTTCTAAAAATTGTACTTTTCCACGTGTTCTCTTCAAAGATCTTTAGTGTCGTTTATTCTTCTTTTCTATCACACTACACACCAGTTTAAGTCAACCCTCCTAATCTCTACTTTCCTTTTGATACTACCAGTGTTTGTCCATTCTCACGTAAGACAGCCTACCCCTACTGTGCTGCCTTCTAGTTTCCCAGCTTCTACATTATAACTTCCTTCTTATTTCAGAGCTGGGAGATGAGTCATTGGGTACAGTGCTTGCAGCAAGCGTGAGTACCCAGATTTGAATCACCAGCACACAAGTGAAACCTTTGTTACTGGTGGTTTTTTTCTCTTTTGGCTCTTTGGGGGGCCTGCCCACCTAGCTCCCAAATAAGTACACAGAGTCTTATTTTCTTATGAATGTCTGGCCTTAGGTTGGCTTGTTAAGCTTTTCTTAACTTTAAATTATCCTGTCTGTCTTTTGCCTCTTGGCTTTTACCTTTCTCTATTTCTGTAAATCTTATTCTTACTCTGTGGTTTGCTGTGTGGCTATGTGGCTGGGCAGCTATGTGGCTGGGTGGCTGTGTGGTTGTGTGGCTGTGTACCTGGGTGGCTGTGTAGCTGGGTGACTGGGTGGCTGGGTGGCTGGGTGGCTTGGTGCCTGGGTGGCTGTGTGGCTGGGTGGCTGCATGGCAGGCTCCTGATGTCCTCCTCCTTCTTGTTACATGCAGCCTAATTTGTCTTATAATAAAAACCTGGAGCCAGATATCAGGGTAAATGCTGAAATACCAAAGGAAATAAGCCACAGCCACTTCTCACCTCACCAACTCTTCAGCAAAAAAGGAAAAGATTCTGTTTCCACAAATCCTCAGACTGAATGCCTCTGAATCCTCAGCAAAAAAAGAGGGGGGACTGAAGTCCTGTCTCCTCCCATCTGATATTTCTTTCTCCACTCAACCATATCACTTCCTGTCTCATTCTTCCTAGTGCTGGGATTAAAGGCCTGTGACTCCCACGCTGGTATTAAAGGTGTGAGCCATCACTGCCTGGCTCTGTTTCTCTTTTAGACTGGATTAATCTCGTGTAGTACAGGGTGGCCTTGAACTCACAGAGATCTGTTTGTCTTTCGAGTGCTGAGATTAAAGGTGTGTGCTACCACTGCCTGGCCTCTATGGCTAACTCTGTGACTGGCTTTGCCTTCTGATCTTTAGACAAGCTTTATTTGTTAAAGCGTACACAGAATATCATATTTTCCCTTTTTTGTCTAAAATAAAAAGGCTATAACCAATATAAGAAAAACTATATACAATAAATACAATAACTTATACAATATATACAGTCAAGAATTACATTAACAATGTCCATTCCATTAATAATCGACAAATTCAGAGAAAATACTCCATTATTTATCCAATTTTGGTCAGTCCAAAGTGTTGTACCTAATTCACTTTCTATTTAACTTGTATTACCAACTGAAAACTATCTTTTGATATCTTTCAAACTTATACTTTACACCTCTATAGTGAGTTTCTTTTCTGAATCTGTTAACAAGGAAAGCTATAACTATCAAGTCTTCAACTCCATCAGAGACCCAAAAAGGAAATGATATTACTTGAGTAAGTAGGAAGTGCAAGCAAGTGACTTCCAAAAAATGTGAGAAATGACAGAAATAACTGACTGCCTAAACAGTCACTCAAGGTTCCTCTGCAATGTTTGGGCCTAGAACATCTGACAGACTTTTCTGTGAGGCAGGATATTCTGAAAGGCTGTCCTACCTTGTCTTGGCAAAGTTTAGCAGTCTTTTCTTTTATGTCCTGCTTGTCACATTTGGGCAGCATAGTGTCAGCAGTAGAGGCAAGGGCATTTTCTTTCCTAGTGGCTAGAAATTTGCATGACATTTGTTAAATGAGTTGGATAGATACAATACCTTGAACAAGATTAGAAATGTATGTACAGTATGTTCTAACAAAAATAATGTCAAATTTATATCAATATACAATATCTTATGTTTCAATAGTTGGTCCTCAGTTGGTGGAATTGTTTGAGAAAGATTAGGAGGGATGGTCTTGCTGAAGGAGATGTGCCACAGAGGAGGGGGGTGAGTTTTCAAAAGCCCATGCATTTTTAGTCAGTTAACTCTCTCTGCCTCATGCTAGTGAATCAGATGTAGGATCTCATCCACTGCTTCAGTGGTGACAAACCTGCAAGTCTGTTGCAATGCTTGCTACCATGATGGCCCTGGATGCTAACCCTCTGGGAACTCAGCCTTAAATGAAGTCATTCTTTCTACAAGTTGCCTTGGTAACAGTGTTTTGTCACAGCATTTGAAAATAACTAAGGGAGGGAGGGAGAGTTGCTTTTCTTTGAGGGATGGCTAATGGCAGTTTGCCTGTGTCCCAGTAGATGACCCCACGTCCATGTGCATATAGACACCATTAATTGTAGTAAGTGGGTTATACATACATAAAAAAGGATATGAAGTTTGGGAGGGAGATATGTTGTAAGGTTTCTGGGTGAGTTGGAGAGACGAAGTAGGGGTAGAAATGATCAAGATACATTGTATATGTGTGTGAAATTACCCAAGAATAAGTAAAAGTATTTAAAGCACAATAATTAAGAATAAATGTTTTTCTACTTACAAATAAGAATTTTGATGTATCAGTAAGTATGTATAAAATTTTTACATAATTAATAATAAAAAATTAATGAAGAAAGGGTGTATAAAATAATTTAAAATAGAATAAGCAATGATGATATTACCAGAATCTTAAATGCTCTAGATGCAAAATTTTGGCTGATATGGATTTTGCTTTAACAGAGAAGCTAATGAAAATTTTATCATTATGAGGAACCATGTCCGTATTTTCAGTGGAATATGAGTTCTATTTGTGTTTCAATGTCTGTAATATGCAAGGAACTTATATGAGGACTAAGCTTGCTGTTATATCATTGAGAGATCATACTAAATGAATAAAAGAGAAAAAACTAATGAGAAATCTATATGTCATGGATAAAATCAACCCCCCTCTAATGGAAATTATGCTAAGACAAATGTATGCTTTGATGAGAAAGTTTTCAGCAATTTATTACCCAGCACTTATTGCAGAAGTGGGGTAATATATTGATGTATCTAGTAATCATTCAAAAAAGGAATTTATTTGAATTGAATAGCAACCATAAAGTCCCTCCTGGTTAAATTATAGCTGTCACCAAGACTAAATATCAGGTCCTAAAAATTATTCCTTGAAGCAATATCATTTTGAAGTACTTAACTGTAGTCTGTACTCCTGGCGATGACAAATGTATGCCAAAGCTCAGCTTCTCCATTATTTTTTGCAATTCCAAAGTCCATAGAGAAAAATGATTATATAACAAAGCTGAACATTTCTTCCTTCCTAGTGGGTACATACAGTTTTAAAAGAACCTGGTAGATTCCTTGTTCTAGATTAGAATATTACATACAAGAAAACATTGGATAACTGTTGATTAAAGTGTATATTTCTCATTAGAATTTTAGAGAGTGTTGTCAGTGTATGGTCCATAGTGATATATAACTATGTGTAATTCACAGACGAAGAAGTGGAAGGCAGAAGTACTGAGATATTAGACCTCAGTGGGCTTAATAAAGCATGTTGCATGTTCTCTTGAACACTCCTGTAGACTCCACTGTGTGCAGCTAGCTGATATCTACGAGTCCTCTAACCCCAGCTGTCTGAAGTTTTCTTCCTTCTTGGTCTGAAGGACGCATATATTCCCAGTCAATTACAAATACAATGAGAGCTGTTGACTGTATATTTTCCAAGCAAGGGGCACACTCTGTGAAAACTGTCAAGGGCATTAATGTAGAAGAAACCTTTTTGGGCATTACACTACCTGGCCATATTTTTATAATGGGAACTACAAAATAAAATGGTTATTATGAAAGATTATCACCAGTTTAAGTTTCCTATCACTGCTGTAACAAACTACCACATATGTAATATTTCAAATCAATAAACGTTATTGTAGCATGTTTCTAGAGATCAGAAATCCAAAATAATTCTCTTGAGGTTAAAATCAAAGTGCCCTGAAGGCTGTGCTCTCTCTTTGAAGATTTGTGAACCGTTTTTTCCAGGTTTCAGAGATTGACAGCTATTCTGAGATATTATCATGCCTCCTTTAGTTCACCAGTAGCAATGGCAGCCTGAGAGCATGTTAGGTCCCATCACTTACTGACTGTTCGGACTCCGGCTTCTACATTTATTTACTGCTGTGATTATACTGCACTCACATGAGTAGTCTCATGATTTGGAGGTTGAATGACTAGCACTCCTCATTTTACTTGCAATGTGTTCACAGGTTCCAAAAGTTGGTGTGCAGATTTAATGTAGGTGCCATCATTTCATAATAAAACCACTTTAAAAATAATAGTGGTCAGACTGGGGTGGGGTCTCAGCTAGTAAACTACTTGTGAGGAGAGTACAAAGATCTGAGGTGACACTATAGATGGTCAGAGGCATGCATCCTTTACTTCAGTGCTGGGGTGGTGGAGACAGGGTCCCTAGAGTTCACCAGCTAGCCTGCTAGCCAAACTAGTGAATTTCGTGTATAGTGAGAGACACTGTCTCAAAAAATGAAGATGGACTGTGACTGAAGAAGTCAGCTAAAGTTGATATATGGCCTTCACATGCACCCATACACACACACACACACGCACACAGAGGCATGTGCACATGCACCTATACATGTGTGCACACATACATACAACTCACACATGCACATGCATTCACAAAACTACAAACACTGAAAGTGGAAAATAAAAAATAGAGTGTATAATTTTAAGTACTGGGCAACACTCCAGGTTGGTTATTTTCATATTTGTAGTAGATAACTATGGCAGAGCAGAACAACCACAAAAATACCTATACAATATGTTCTTGGATATCAGGAAAAATGAGGCAATAACTACCATTTCAACCCCTAAAATTATGATATTAAGAAATTTGTGAGAATTCACGGACCTTGGACTTTATATTCAAAATAAATATTTAAAACTAGACTGATCTAACTAGTAACTGGAAAATTAAAAACATAAAAAATTGATCTCACAGGAACTAAAAGTAGAATCATGATTTCCAAGAGGCTGTGAGAGCGGAAGGAGACGTAAGGGAGGGAAGAAGGGACTCTGACAGTGGGTGTTAGTGTGGTAAGACATGTTCTTGTCTTATTACACAACAGGAGATTTTAGCAGCAGCACACTGAATAGTTGGATAGACCAGAAGAAATGACCGAGCAGACACCTCTGTGTAACTCGCTTCAAGCATTACATAATGGATTTGTGTACTGAAAAGCTGAATTGTACCTTATAATTCTTATAATTTTTTTCAGAACAGGTAAAATTAATTTAAGATTTTAAAACATAATGTAACTAGAAAAGTGTCCATGTTATTTCCAGGTGGGGTAGTTTCATTTTCTGATAGAGTGGATTGATGAAGAGATTTAGTTAGAACATGGTGGCTCCTCAGGACCTGTGGAAGCTTAGAAACTAAAAATAAGAGAAGGCAATGAAAACATTTTGTTTTTCCAAAAGTTTTGCAAATTTGACACTAGTAACACTAAAAAAAAAAAATCAATTTTGAACAAAGAACCCCATTTTTTCTTGTAATTTTGGAGATATGGAAGATTAACCATGAAACTATTTTGGCCAAAGTACATTAATTTATCTACGGAGTTTATTACTTTAAAGCATGTTTCTTCAAGCTTTAAAAAGCCTTTTTATATCTAATATAGAACAATTGCACTGAAATAAGATGGAAGGTTTGTGAAAGCAGTGATGTGAATACAGCAATGTGATATCTGGAAGAAAAAAATCCCAGTTTCTAAAATGGCCTTTCATGTTAATAGTGATTTTTTTTTATTTTATAGTATTCATCAGTTTTGTAAAAAGTATACTATTTAATTCTAGCTACTTAAAATAGAAAGTGCACAGGCCTGGAGAGACTGAGCATTAGGAGTGCTTGTTTTTCTTAGCAAGAACAAGGATGTCATTCTAGTGCATACATGGTGATTCCCAGTCTATACTTCCTGTGCCAGAGGATCTGACACCCTCCTCTGGCCTCCTCAGGCACCAAGCATGCATGTGTGTATTTACACACAAAATAAATAAATGCAAACTTTTTAAAAGAACAGATCACTTAAAATATTAAGTACATAGCAAAATTAGAGAAAGCAAATATAATTTATTTATAACATTTATTTTTATTTTTGAACTTATTCAACTGTAGCATAAAAGCTTCAAGTTCCTGGTTCTCATGACTTATATACCTTTTTGCTTCCTGCCATCACTTCCTGGGATTAAAGGCGTGTGTGCTTCCCAAGCAAAGACATGAGATCTCAAGTGCTGAGATTAAAGGTATGTGCCACCATGCCTGGCTCTGTTTCCAGTGTGGCTTTGAACTCACAGAGATCCAGATGGATCTCTGCCTCCTGAGTGATAGGATTAAAGGCATGTGTGCCACCATTTTCTGGCCTCTATGCCTAATGTAATGGCTGTTCTGTTCTCTGACCCCAGATAAATTTTATTAGCATAAACAATATATTGAGGGACACAATATATCACCACATTTCTCCTTTTTTGTCTAAAATAATAAAAGGTTATAACTAATATAAGAAAAACTATGTCTAGTAACTATATACAATACATACAGTCAAGAATTATATTAACAATGTCTAGTCCATTAACATTTGACAGATTCAGACAAAAAAAAAAACTCCATTATATACATTAACAGTGTCCAGTCCACTAACTTTTGACAAATTCAGATAAAAATTTTCATTATTTATCCTATTTTGGTGAGTCCAATACAAAATTTGTATACAACATTTAAAAATCCAATCCAATGTAAAATATTTAAAACAAGTAGTTCCTACTTAAATGTGGATTCAGTAACCTACCTTTTTATCTTATCATAACCATATTCTCTCTCTTTTTTCTTTTCATAGTAGATACAATAATCTACTTTTTATCATTTTTATATCTTTCCTTTTTTCTTTTTAGAGTAGATTCAATAATCTACCCATTTATCCTATTATTTCTATATCTCTTTTTTAAGAATAGATTCAATAATCTACCTCTTATCTATATCCTCTTTTTTCTTTTTCTTTTTTTTAAACAAGAACTCTGAATCTAATCTCCTTTGTTTAACTTTTTTCCTGACCATTAACAATTAACAACTTGTAACCAACCATCATAAACAATGACAATATCCATAACTTATTGAATGACCAAAAACCACCCACCCTACCTTTTGGGAATGTGGGTATCATGTCCTTAAAATATGCTGTCTAGGGGCGAAGACATCTTTAGAGACTCTGAAAAGAAAAAAAATGCGTTAATTGTCAAGTCCTGGGAGAGGTAGCTGTATCATTTGTTGTCCAGACTCTGCAGAATGGGAAAGTGCAGGGCTTGTCTTAAGTCCTTGCTTGAGTAGTCTATGAATCTGGATCATCTCAGCTAGCCATCTCAAAACTGTCCTGAGTAATTTGTAGTCCAAAGCCCACCATTGGATAGTGTTAATCAGCTTAATGGTTTTATCATAATTCATGTGGAATCATTGCTACGGGATCCCGTCATCTTTTTGGAGATTTCAAACTCACTGTTAGGCATGGTCATGGTTTCCTGAAGAAACTGTAAGCCACTCAAGTATTTTCCTTTATAAGAGTTGCCATTGTCATAGTGTCTCTTCACAGCAATAGAAACCCTATGACTGATTTAATTTTACATTAAAAATATATATCAAATTCCTTCACTATTTGTAACATTACAATAGATGTTGTTTTCAGCAAGGAGAGAGCACCATACAAGACTACATTACAATAATAAAATACTTAATACTAAGTACTAAATATTAAGTACTAGATAATAAAAGCCAATTGTTATCACCATTATTTTATAGCCAGTAATGAATCAGAAAGTTTAGATATCTATTCCAATTTTATTTAATTTCATTTTTACAATTGTAGTTCTCACACTTATTAAATGGCAAGAAAAGTACTCCTTGTGTCCCTACAGAACAGGATTATTATGGAGAGACAGTGTATCACACACACACACACACACACACACACACACACACACACACACACATTTATGTATATATAAACATATCTGTCTGGCTTTTAAATTAAAAATGATAAAACTATGTATACATAGGGCATATTTTGCTTTTTCAGAGATTAAACATACAAATGTTTGTGTAACTTAGGTCTAGGTGCTATCAGAATAGCATCAAAATACTTTTTTATTATATCTTTAAATGGAACATATTTTAACCAGATATTTCTCCTCATAAGTTCTCTCAGATATTTCCCACTCAACTTTATGTTCTCTCTGTTTCTACAAAGCAAGAACAAAGAAAGAAAGAAAGCCAAGCTCACACAAACACACATAAAACAACAACAGTAATAACAATGAACAAAAAAACAAAGCAGACACTCTCCAGGGCAGGCTCATGCTCAGGGTGAGTGATCAATGGACTCCACAGTGCTTTGCTTGTTTTTTGTTATGATTTGATGTTTTTGTCTATTTGGTTTTTGTTGTGTTTTGGTTCCTTGGTAAGATACTTAGATTTTAATGGAAGAATTCAACAAACACTGTAAAAGAACCAGAAGTAAGAATGTGTTTAAGGAAATAACAAGGACAAAAATTGGCTGGCTCAATGAGCTTGAAGAAATAGATGAGAGAGGATCAAATAAACACTTGTTGAGTGTTGACAAGAACACCATATTCTGCATAAGGACAAATGTTATACAGACCTTTCTAGCATTTACATCCCTAATATTCCATGCCTTTCTTGATTTGATGAGATTATATTTAGATAATCTAATTGTGAACTGAAATCATAGTATTGTTATATGTTAAAAATATACTAACATATTAACTTTATAGCTTGCTGTAGAATTCAGTTTGTTTACTCTCATTGTTTTCTGGTTGGCCCTCGCAGAGCTAACAATACTGAGAGAGTATTTTGCTAATAAGACATTCTCAGGAAATAATGACATTTTAAATTTGAATTATAATGTCTACTGTATTGTGCTTTTTCTTTATTATAGAAACATATTGCAAATCTGGACCATCTGTACTCAGGCATCTCTAGCCTCCACCCTGATCTTTTATGTACATTTTGTTAAAATCATATCAGATCACCAAAGTCTCACATACAGTTAGCTCCTGCTGATGAGAAGAAGAACTATGTGAAATATTTCAAAGAAAATGAAAAATCAACAACCGGTCCATATTGTAGAATTGTAACATCAGGTGGTCTGTGGAAAATGCAAAGTGACTTAGAATAGCATAATTAAGGTAATAATAAAAGTATGTATTCATACCTGAGTATAGAAGAAAGCACAGAAAAATCAATAGTTGAATTTTTAGAAAACCACAGAAATGATTTGATTATAGCAGTTCTCTCTAGGGAAGTAAAGGAATCCTGTGAGTATGAAAGTGAGATCAGGGGAATGAAAGAGAGTGGGAATGAGAAAGGAATTATAAATAATAAAGAAAGAAAGATAACCTTGGACTTTTTCTATAAAATTCTTGGATACCAAATCACTTCATGAAAGCAATTTTTTTCTGTATTAACTCTAAATCAGGAACATCTGTAAGAAAAATTTATGTTCTGAAAATGACTCTGGTCAGTGCTGGTGCACTGAGGAAAGTTACCTGTTGAAGTCTCAGTGTTTTCAATTTATCAGTCCACGTGCATAGATCCTGCTGAAGAGGGAACCACAGCCCACTGGGAGCAAAACCTAAACAGCACACCTAGCCATGGAAAGCCTGTTGAGTTTCTCCATACTGGCCTCTTATCTGTGCCTTAGCAGTCATGTCCTCTGTGAAAAATACATTCTAAATTGACGGAAAACAGTTTGGACACAGTCTTCTAGGGCTGATGCTCTCTGACTGTGACAGGAAAACCACATTGATGTGCAATTCAGTAGGAAGCCCAGGGAGACTTTTCCAAATTTATGCCTGACAAACAGGAAGCTGAAGAATGACCACCTATCTTTCTTCACGGAATTTCAACACAGCTCCAAGCTCTGGAAAAATATTATCCCTAGATGTTAAAATTGTGTATTGGTGTGTCATAGGAGGAAGCAATATAATGATATTTCTTAAGCATTTTTAGGATTGTAACTTAATGTTGTCTTAAACAAATTTATTAATTAAACTAAGATTGACCAGTATTAGTACTTTGAAGTAAATTTTCACAACTTAAGGTTCAAAATTTTCACAAGTTTCTTTTACACAAGGGTTTCCACTTCAAATAGTAAAAGGCACATATTTGTGGAGTACAGTCCCAAATGATACATCTACAACCCCATTCTTGTAACTAAGGTCCAGGGATCATTGCTGAAGGAGTAGGTAGAAAGACTGTCAGAGCCAGAAAAACAGGAAAATGGCTGTGACATTGAGTCACCTAGAGATGTCAAAGCAGCTACACTATGGATTCTCACCAACATGGCTGCCTATACATGACCTAACCAAGGACAAAACCAAGGGACATGCTTCTGTAGAAGAGAGGGAAGCTCATGAGGCCTCAAGCCTAGACAAAGAGTTATAGACAACTGAGAAATGCTGAGAGTAGGAGAAATAGTCTTCTTCAGAAAAGAGCACACAAGTTGGTTATGCAGTACCAAATGGTCAGCACTAAAAACATACATACAAGTAACATTCAATGGACTGAGCAGTTATAAAGAGTGTGTGTGTGTGTGTGTGTGTGTGTGTGTGTGTGTGTGTGTATACATATATATTAAGCAATTAAAGTAAAAAAGTTCATGAATTTGAGATTGTGAGGAGGGGTACATGGGAGAGGTTTAAGCAAGGAAAGGGAACTGGGAAAATGTTGCAATTATATTATTTAAATAAATTTTTTTGCTATTAAAAAATAAAAATGTATAAACCATTAAAACTATGAAATTTTGTTGAAAATTTGACAGATGTGCTCATAAAAGTTCAGTATTTCTGAACTCAGCAATAGAGTATGTAACAGTTGTTACTATATCATGGGATTGTTTTCTCTAATTTATGTATTTTTAATGACTTGCTCAAATGATTGTAAAATATCAACATAAAATAAAAAAAAGTAAGGATCCTCTGGGAAAATGCCTATTTTGTTACCTCTGAGAAAATACATATTTTGTGACATTTCTTGCCATAATGTGAAATATGAAAGCAATTTAGTTTGATAATTCCTTAAACATACTTGAGAAACTTCCCATCTCCAAAATAAAGTGACATCAAGATGAGAGAACCACTGATCTTATGGCTATTTTTATTCATTTAATTATTTTAGGCTTCATAAATGCTTATTCAAAAATTATTCCAAACCTGTAGAGGACTACTTTTACAATCTATATAGCTTAATTTACTTATATGGAAATGCATATTAAAAATTATACATATATTTACACATTGTAATATAACATATATATACATGTTATGTCTCCAAATTTATATAATATTTGTTTGGTATATTTTAACTATAATTTACAATATATTGATATAAAATGTATGTTTATACACACAATTTTTCCAATGCTTAGTGATTTTCTTGTTCTTTTTTGTCATGAATAATTAGGAATTATGAAGGATGATTCAAAGATTAATTATAATTTTTAAACATTATTTACAAACTTTATGATTTTGTAAACTGACTACACTCTTTTGATTTGCAAAATAAGTGAACTACTTATTAGAGCTGATTTCACATACTTCAGTCTTTACACACACTTTCCTTTCATTTTAACTATAACTTCAAAACATGAAATCTAAGACACAAGAATGAAGTATGTTGATGACCATAAATAAAAAAGAAAGAATCCAATTCAGGTCATGGTTTGTGAAAATGCCCCCCAAACAAAGGGGAAAGTAAAGTTCTAGAAGTTTGGAAATTTCTTGGTTGTTTCCATTATCTTACTTTACTCATCAATCTCAGTCCAAGATAAACTAACTGAAGTCAGGGTAAAGCCAGGATTGCCAATGTACCGAATTCCAAGCTTGCAAAATATAAGAACTGATAATAAAAGGAAAATATTTGTGTATCTGCCCCTCCTGTATAAGACCATCCAGAAGAAAGCTATAAAAATAAATAATGGTCCACCCAAAAGACAGAAGCAGAAGGTTGTGGTATTTTCTGAATGAAAGCTGTGATTTTTTTTTGAGACTGATTTTGTAGGCTACATTACAGAATCATAGAATTATGGGAAGTTTTAGAATGAGAAGGAATTTTAGCGCTCACTAGGGTGTGATTTAGCAACCGCTCCCTCAAATATTCAAAATCCCAGCTTCCTAGGAACTTCTCCCTGAACTCTAATAAGTGTTTAATGCCTTGCAGACTGACTACATTGTCCTCTCTTTTAGAATAATCTTGGCTTTTCTGATATCACATGCTAATAGATCTATTCATAGATATTAAAGATTTCATGAGCATATATATTTATTTATTGTGTCACATAACAAATATCTAAATCAGCATGTATTTCTTATATTTAAAAAGTTTCCATTAACTAATTTGCATTTTTTAGAAAAATTTCACTTTGTAAGACAGATGGAAATATTTTAATAGATAATGTTTTTAAAAAATAAAATTAGCTGTTATGTTTCTTAACTCAAATAAAGTCTAACTTTATGTGTAAGATGTAACTAATATTAATAATTAATTAATTTCTAGTTTTTGAAATCTTATCTACTTCAAAATGAAAGATAGTAATAATAATACTCTAGAATACCAGATGGACTTCCAAAATTTGCTGCTAATTATAGTAAAGTAATGAAGAAAAGTTTTTATTTTACCCAAATTATCTTATAAAAATTTTATGTACAGATGGAAGGTTACTCATGAAAGTAAGTGATAATAATTTTCCCCAAGCTGTATAGTTGTCAAAGTATGGTACTAATATTCTAATTAAATATGTCAGTTTTTAAATCTCCTGGTGAGGATTGATAGGAAGCAAAAATAATTGGTACATTTGTTTATGCACTCAAAAGAAGGTGGTTAATTCTTTTAAAAGTCATAAATAAAGACTTAGCACTGTTTAATAGTCTATTAAAATTAAAACTGAATCAGATTCCCTGGAAATCTTCCCTTCATCTTTATCCTGGCAATCTTCATACTTAAAAGGAGACAGAAAAGGTCACTGAAGAGTGTTGGATGACAAAGGCATGTTTATTCACATATGAAAATGTGATATTATTTTATATAGTTAATATGTACTAGCAAAATAGCTAAGAAAAAAGAAACCTGGACTACCTTGAAATATAATATGTAAAAAACGTTTTCCCTTGGACGCCCTGTTCCAACTGTCTGTCCAGGCGCACAATGTCTACCTACCCTGTAAATGATGGGCTTTTGCCTCCCAGACATTCTGTCAAGCAGTTACATTTACTCTCTGAACCCTATTCTCTTTCTTTTCTTAGACTGTAGCTATGACTTTTTTTTTATTTATTAAGAAATTTTTTATTCATTTTACATACCAACTACAGATCCCCCCTCATCCCTCCTACTGCTCCCCGTCCTCTTCTCCAAGGCCACCCCTGTGTCTCCTCCTCCAAAAAGGTAAGGCCTCCCATGGGGAATCAGCAAAGCCTGGTACATTCAGTAGAGGCAGGTCCAAGCCCCTCCATCAAGGCTGTGCAAGGTGTTCCACCATAGGTAATGGGCTCCAAAAAGCCAGCTCATGCACCAGGGATAGATCCTGAACCTACTGCCAGAAGCCCCTTAAACAGACAAAGCTACACAATTGCCTCCACTATGCAGATGGTCTAGTCTGGACTAGTCCCATGCAGACTCCACAGCTGTTGGTCTAAAGTTCATGAGTTCCCACTAGCTTGGTTCGGTTGTCTCTATAGGTTTCCCTACCATGATCTTGATACCCCTTGTTCATATAATCCCTCTTCCCTCTCTTCGACTGGACTCCTGGAGCTTGGCCTGGTGCTTGGCTGTGGATCTCTGCCTAAGCTTCCATCAGTTACTAGATGATGGCTCTATGATGACAATTAGGGCATTCACCAGTATGACTGCTGGGGTAGGCCAGCTCAGGCATCCTCTCCACTATGCTAGCAGTCTAAGCTGGGGTCATCCTTGAGGATTCCTGGGAATTTCCCTGGCACCAGGTGTTTCTCTATCCCCATGATATCTCCCTCTACCACGGTATCTCTTTCATCACTTTCCCACTCCATCCTTGTTCCAGCTCGACCATTCTGTTCCCTTATGTTCTAACTCACATCCCCTCTCCTCTATTGCCCTGCCTAGCCCCCAGTTTATGGGTTTTATATAATATTTAATTCACCTAAATGTTTAATAATAGTTGATCCTTAAAGTCCACTTCTATCTTTCATTAGAGCGTCTTTTTCTCTGTACTGTGGGAATGTATCAGTCCTTAGATATCTTGGATTCTCTATTGGGAAAAAAGAATCCTTTTATTCTGAAAACAAATAAAAATTCTGGGTGGGCTTGTGAAAGTCCAAAATTAATTTTAAGTTATCTCAAGCTGCCAAAATTGATATAACTTATCAAATTGCTTTTTAGTCCAAGAGAATTTATAGTAGTTTGAATCAACTTTTAAAAATATAAGAGGGCATGATTTTTCTCTATGATTGGCAAATTTTAATACAGCATTTGATTTGATTTCTTAGTCTGGTTGATTAGGGAGAAATCAATAACATAGTATAAGAATCCATTCCCTCAGAATTTATTGCTACTGAACTCTGCAATATTTTAGGAAATCTAAATTATCTAAAGTATTCATTGGTTCAAGGTTAATTTTGAACCCCTGATCAGCAGAAATTAACACTGACTCAAATTTGATAAGATAGTCTTAATGCCATTAGCACAATATTTAATAAACTGCATTTTGCTGTGTAAAAGCAAAACCAATGTTTAGTCTCCATCTGTAGAACCAGTCATCTAGAACATTCTATAAGGGATTGCATTTTACTGGCTACTTTGGTTATACAGATGAGGGAAAAACAAGGAAATAAAATGTTATAAGACAGAAATCTGCTTACTATATAAATGCTTATCTCAACACTAAAATTTACAGGTTGTATTCACTTGATAAAATTTTCTATTTAATAAGCTTCAACTTGGCTTTAAAATATGAAAGATATGAGATGTGTTCTCAGCAATTTTTATTTGCCCCTCTTCAGAATGAGTAATTTTCTGTGCTTAAGAATTTCAGTTCTTGCTCACATTATACTGTTTTGAAAGCATCAGTCTTTGGGTGCCTTTTATGAAAGATTAACTTAATTCAAAATGTTTTATTGAATAAAGTTCATTTTCTAGAATGTCTAATGAAATTGTTTAATGTTAGCATGAAATTTATAGTATATAAAATCTCTTGAAGCATTAAAACTTTTTTGCATCAACAGACATCTTCATCAAGAAAGAAGAACCAGGCCTGGAAGGTGATATTGTTGGTAAGGTTGCCTGCTCTTCAGATACAACCACCAATGAGCAGCAGTGCTCCTATGCCTGGAACTCTGATGTGGTCAGAGTTTACATCTTCACACTGAAAATAGAACAGACACTTGTGCTCTTTATGGAAGTCTTTGGGTTATCACAGGCCAGAAAATTGTGAGAGGCAATATTAAATTTCAGAAGAACAGTCTCTTGTCAGAAAAAACAGAAAGATAGAGGACACGATAGACCCCTCTTAGCGTAATGATCACTTCAACACCATATTTTTTGAACCTTCTCTTTGGCAATCTTTAATTTTTCTAGCATATAGTTTTTATATTTATGCTCATTTTGTTTGAATGAGAACTAATAAATTTATCTTATTACCGTTGAAAAAGAGCAGCAGGATATAAAAATCATGACACATAGCCATATACTAGTGAAATCATTAGCAAGCAATGTGTTTTGGCCAGTCATCTGTTTTCTGTAGCTGAAGGTTTTCCTGTGCTCACCCAGCACCAAGGTCCCACAGCCACTTATAGAATTCCTGTATCAGACCCAAATAAACACACAGAGGCTTATATTAGTTAAAACTGCTTGGCCATAGGCTCAGGCTAACTATTAACTATCTCTTTCACTTAAACTCAGTCATGTTTTATAGTGATATTTTATTTGTATTAAAATGTTATTTGTATGTTAATAAATAAAGTTGCCTGGGGGTCAGAGCTATTACCAAGCCATAGGAAAGCAGGGCAGTGGTGCCATAAGCTTGTAATCCCAGCACTTGGTAGGCAGAGCTAGGTAAGTCTCTGTGTGTTCAGGAATACAGCCAGTATTGGATACATATGCCTTTAATCTCAATACCAATCATAGAAAACCTGGAGGTCTATACAGACAGGCCATGACGAGGCAGTCATGTGGTTGGGTTTACAACCAATGAGAAGGCAGAACAGGAACTCTATGTAAAGACTTTAACACAGGGGTAGCTCTGGTTCGGAGAGGTAGGACCACCGCAGGAGGAAGGGTAAGGTTTTAGCTCTTAGCTCTGACCTCTTGGCTTTCTTCTTTGCATTGGTTCTGTGTTTCTTATTTAATAAGAAGGTTGGTTACATCTACAAATGGCATCCACCGTGGTGGCAAGAGTGTCTACCTAAAAACTGAGAAAAAAGATTCTAAAACAGAGCTAAAAATAGTTCCTAATTGTCTCTCTCAAATGAGTGGCAGTTGCCAGTTTGAGCTACTGGTGGGTTCCTAGCATACATGCTTGACCTGCCGTATGGTGGGAATGAGGCCTCTACAAGTGGCACATTAAGCTGCGTGGTGGATTTAGCCTTTGCTAGTACGAAACAAAAAAAAAAAGAGATTTCTGGGCTACATGCTGCTTGAATAAAAGCATAGACCCACGATAGCCATGTTGGGAAGCTGAGGTGGGCGGAGCCAGCAGCCACAGCTGCTGCAGTTTAAAGCAATAGATTCACAATAAGACAGATTCAGATGTAATAGTTTACAATGTGTGTAAAATATATGTAGGCTTGAAAGAGACAAAAAAGGTGATATATACAATTATATAAACAAATACATAGTTTTAAAAAATAAAGTCTTTAAAGAGACAGTAAAATTAATATAAAAAATAAGCCATATAAAGATGACTATTACACAGAGAATCTGGATTGTGTTGTTTTTGGGATTTTTAACTGCAGAAAAACATTTGATCGTAAAAGATGTTGAGTTAAACCAATACGCATATTTTAAAGATACCTTGACTTCAAAATTTGGATGTAAGGATGTGTTGCTTTGGAAAGGAGACTCTGCTTTTGTTACCACAGAAAGCCAAAGGCTATGGATTTGTTCCAGGTTAAGATACATCAGGTTTGACCAGCCAAGACCCCCTGAAAGGTCTCCAATGACACCAAGGCCCAGATAATCCAACATCCAGAATGGTTTGAAGGCAACTGGCTCAGACGATACACCCTCATAGACTATTCCATAGTCCTAAAATTTTCTTTGTGTCCCCATAAGATACAGCGCCCCCCTCCAGCAGGAAGTAGTAAGAGAAGCTACGCCCAAATTCCCAAATTATATGTAATTTTACTTTGTTAAGGTTAAAACTTTCCTTTATGAAAAAAAGAAAAAGAAAAAAAGAAAAGAGGAAGTGATGTGGGATGGTCTGTTTGTCAAATGTGTTGCTCTGATTGGTCAATAAATAAATCACTGATTGGCCAGTGGCCAGGCAGAAAGTATAGGCGGGACAAGGAGGAGAATAAAGCTGCGAAGTGGAAGGCTGAGTCAGAGAGACACTGCCAGCCGCTGCCATGACAAGCAGCATGTGAAGATGCCGGTAAGCCACAAGCTACGTGGCAAGGTATAGATTTATAGAAATGGATTAATTTAAGATACAAGAACAGTTAGCAAGAAGCCTGCCACGGCCATACAGTTTGTAACCAATATAAGTCTCTGTGTTTATTTGGTCTGGTCTGAGCGGCTGTGGGACTGGCAGGTGAGAGAGATTTGCCCTGACTATGGGCCAAGCTACAACATTTTCCATGGCTTTACCTGTGTGCCATTACATGGTGTTCCCTGGACTGCAGGCTGGCATCTCCTGACTCAGCCTTCCTCTTCCCAGAATTCTCCTTGTCTGCTTATCCTACCTATGCTTCCTGCCTGGCTACTGGCCAATCAGCATTTTATTTATCAACCAGTCAGAGCAACACATTCACAGCATACAGAACATGCCACAGCAGCTTTCTTATTCTTAAGACTGAGTGACAGGAAGCCCGGGATTCCTTCAAGCTCTAAGGTTCTGAGAGCAGTGAAGTTATTCTCAAACTAATCCATATCATCTCCTTAGTGTAAAAAATGCTCCTCTCTCCTTTTGATTTCTCAAATCACAACATTTTATGACTCAACATACTTCAAATTTACAGTACAAAAATCTTTCCCTGCTGTTCATTTTCTTATAAAATTTTGTCCTTGTTAACTTATACCACTAAGTGGGAAATAAAATCTTAATATAGCTGCATTAATTTATTATTTTCTCAACTGTGATAGTTTTTCATATTCAACAACCACATTCAATATACATCATCTTCTATCTACTAGTGGATTGCTTGATTATCAAAAGAGAAACTGGCTATACAATTAGTTAGCATTAGATTATGGATGAAATTGTTGTACCCTGTTTCTTTCTTTCCTATTTTTCTCCTTTTATTGCAAATAGATCCTTTTCTCGTGCAGTATATCCTCTCTGTACTCCTCCCAATTTCTCCCTGACTCCCCTCCCATCCAATCCACTCCCTTTCTGTCTCAATTAGAAAAGAACTGGCTTTTTAGAGAGGACAACAAAACAAAACAGGATAAAATATAATGAGATAAATAAAAAAACATTACATTGAAGTTGGACAAGGCAAACTAGCAGGTGCAAAAGAACAGAATAGCAGGCATACAAATCAGACTCCCACTCATTCACTCACTTCCATATAAACACTAAACTGAAAGACACAGACATAGTATATATGCAGACGACCTGGTACAGACCCATGCAGGCCCTGTGCTTGCTGCCCTAGTCTCTTTGAGATCACATAAGCTTTACTTAGTTGATTTAGGGGGCCTTGTTTTCCTGGTTTCCTCCATCTCCTATGGTCCTTATACTATTTCCATGTCTTCATTGGGATTCTCTGTGCTATGGGAGGGGGGCGCAGATTTGATGAAGACCTCCCATTTAGAGCTGTGTATTCCAAGGTTTCTCCACCTCTGCATAATGTCTGGCTGTGGGTCTCTGCATCTGTTCCCATCCATTTTTAAAGAATCTGTCTAGCTAAAGTATTTATTTTCATGACCTAAGCAATGGAATGTTATTGTTAAAGTGGAAGTGGGGTTTTAGTACCACGTTCTAAGGAAAAACTGAGATAAGAGAAGTAACAACATCTGATATATCTGTACTCAGGTTTTGTTCTGTATGCCAGTGTTCTTCTTCTGGTTTATTATATAGAGCAAATGTTAATAAATGGGGTTTACATGCTGAAATATTTGCAACATACAATGTTAGGTAAATAAAATTTGTAGTTTTCTACTTTCAAAATAACTGTCTTATGAATAATGTTTACTAAATTTCTATTCAAATCTGATTGAAATAGGAACAGAAAATGCTAAAGAATTTGCTTTCTATGTAAATATAAATAGCTAGAAGAAATAGACCAATCCAAATTACTATGGTGAAATGACAAATATTGAAAATTATTTTGTATCTTCTAAAGAAGTGATTTGTTCTGTAAAATATTTCAGCTATAATCTACTGTTTATAGAAAATAGTGCATATTACTTTTCTACAATGGATAAATTGCTGAAGAATGTTTCTGGACAGAGGAATCAGTGATAGGACATGGGAAATTGCATCTTTTGAAGTCTCTATTGTTGCAGGAGACTATAAACACAACCAGAGTGTTCCTTGTTCAATTGTTTGAATATCTGACATTAGAATAGATACAATATGGGTATCATTTATAATAAAGTTCTAAAATCAAAGTATTGAAGGGAATATAATTTTCTTCTGTACATTGAAGAAATATCTCAGTATATAAGAGAGTCTGTTGGCTTGAATTTCTTATTAAGAAATTACACACTGTTTACTAGTTGGTTTGCTCTTGATTTATTTTTTCTGAGGAGTCACAAACAAATATCTGTTAACCCTAGACCAGGTACTGTTTTCAAATAGAAAGCAAAATTCTACACAAGTTTAGTTTCGCATTTAGTGAGTTGACCAGCCTTATTTACAGATCACAGATGAGGAAGTTACTTAGAGAAACATAGGTGAGAGGTTACTTTATCAATATTCGTGGTCCCGAAAAAGCCTTATCGCTAAAACTTCTCATGACAGTATAGATGATGTCATCCTCTAGTCTCATAGACAGAGTGCCACTGCAGTTAACTTCCATACTTTACATATGCTATCATTTCCAGAGATTCATGCAGTTAAGGCTGAATTAAATATATATATATGGGAAGTATAAGGGAAAGGGCTTATAATAATAGATAAAAGCATAATATTGGTCCCTAACTCATCCTATGAGGGAACATCAGTAGGTTAAATCTGCAGGATCTCTTGAGGGTAGTCACAATTGTTCTGATTAATATAGTATTGGCTACTAGCCTCAGAACACAGTCAATTAGACATTTTATATTCTCTCTGATGATTCTTTTCTATATTGTTTGTGCTTCCTTTGGTTTATTAGTATGCTTATTAAAAACTAGTTTTCGTTTAAAAAGATACATTGATTATAACTTTTGATATCCAAATGCTTGTAAGACAAACTATACCATTTATCTTTAATTAAGACAAGTAAATAACAAAATCCATGTTCTTCTGAACTCAAGATATTGTTCTTACCACTACTCTGTTCTGTCTGTCACAGCATAACTACAGAGTATGTATGTATTTCTTAATTTTTATTTCTTCAATGTGTTTATACTCATTTAATAATTTAATTGTGTTTTTGAGACAAGGTATAATGACATAGCCTATATTGGCCTCAAACTCCCTATCTCCTTGCCTCTGCCTACTGAGTAAGGAGATCAAAAGTGTGTACCATCAAACAAGTCTGGGTGACCTTTATCTTTGGAAATGTTTGCCATATTTAAAATTTAAAATAAAAATTCAAACTCACTTGTTAGATTTAGCTCTATATCAATATTTTAGCTACTAATTGTGAACATATATGAAAGACATTTTAAGAGCAATTATTACCCAAAATCATAGAATAATCACACAATTCTACATACAATGTACAACATGCATAAAGTAGATTTGTTGGTTTGTAATGCAAACCATCATGTATATATTCAAATAAAATTCTTTATTGGTCAGTTATGTCCACAAAAATAAGAAAGTTAGGTCATTATAAGTCTAAGAAGACTGAGACCAGCATACTCAAAAGACTAAGTTGTCCCAGATGAAATTCTGAAATAAAGAAATAACATTAGTGGGAAAAGTAAAATAAAATTTTATTTTAGTTTCTTGTATTACTAAGTTCAGTATATTACAGTAGCTAAAGTGGAATGATATACTTATTTTAACATTGAATAAAAATGAGTAGAAAGTGTAAAAAAATTTAGTAGTCATCTTTGGAATGTGGCATTTCAAACTTTTTAAATTAAGTTCAAAGTAAAAAAAAAAAAAGGTTTATTGACTATCTGGACTGATCTACACTGTCCTAAATAGTATGCAAGAGAGAAAAAGTATCCTCAAGAAACACAAACCCCTGACCTCACTGATTCCACAGTCTCATCATCAGTGGTTGTAGGTTATTTTTGAATATGAATACGTAGAAAGAGCAAAGTGACCTAAAGAAAGAGACCATTGTCTCTGCTAGGCCAAAGCAAAAGCACTTAGGGACTTAGAAATACTGCAGAAGTCAGTGGTATTGTCTGAATTTTCAGTAAGAGTTAATAAAAGTGGTGCTTTGAAGGCTTATATGTCTACTTATGGAAAACAGATGAGGAGGTGTTAAATAGATGACAGATAGACCTGGGCATATAAACATAGATGTTTAGTTCCTTAATGATATTACTTAAATCATGTTAAGTCTACAGTAATGTGATGATATTTTATTTGTGCTCTAACAAATAAAATTTATCTGGGGATCAGAGGACAGAGCCAGCCACTTGATCAAAAATAGAGGCCAGACAGTGGTGGCACACACCTATAATCCTGTCACTCAGGAGGCAGATATCCATCTGGATCTCTGTGAGCTCAAGGCCACACTGGAAACAGAGCCAGGCAGTGGTAGCACACACCTTTAATCTCAGCATTTGAGATCTCGTGTCTTTGCTTGGGAAGGAAACATGCCTTTAATCCCAGGAAGTGATAGTAGGAAGCAGAAAGGTATATAAGGTGTGAGGAGACAGGAACTAAGCAGCAGTTCAATTGAGACCCTCAGTGGTGAGGACTCAGAAGCTTTCAGTCTGAGGATTTGTGGAAACAGGACTGGCCGAAGAGTTGTCAAGGTGAGGTTGGCTGTGCTTTGTTCTGTCTCTCTGATCTCTCAGCTTTCACCCCAATATCTGGCTCCAGGTTTTTATTAATAAGACTGCTTAGCAATTCATACTACACAGTAATATGCAGTTTTTATTTATCTATTCTCTGGAGATGAACATTTCCACATAGAAAGAGATTCATGATAATAATCATAATATTTAAGTATTTGATTAGTGCGGTCACATAGTTACTTCTCCTGTAGTAAAATGAAATCTACATAATCTTGTAGAATTATAGAAATATCAATTGTTAGCTATGTTGTAGTGTCACAAGTCTTTAATACCAGAATCCAGGAGGCAGAGACAGGTAGATCTCTGAGTTCAAGGCCAGCTTTATCTATAGGGCAAGTTCCAGGACAACAGAGGCTGGGTAGAGAAACCCTGTCTCAAAAAAACAAAAAGAAAAAAAAAGAAAAAAAGAAAAGAAAGAAAGAAAAGGAAAGGAAATATAAACTGCTTTAAAAAATAAGGACTTGTTTGTGGGATTTGCTTAGGCCTATCTAAAGTGTTATCTACCCTATTTCTTGTGAGATAATATTACTGTAATATGCTATTCAAATTTTCAAGTACAATTGCTTCATTTAACAGGATTCAGGAAGCTAATTTTGTAATTACATTGATAAGAGCTTATATGAAACTCCACCCACATAATACACTTGAGAGAAAAAGTACAAATTAATTGTGAGGTCAGCTTCTGTAATGTGTCCTTTGAAAGCCTATTAACAGAAGATTATGTGACCAGACGAAATACTTTGCATGTAACTGGTTTTAGGTACTGTAAATATTGGATTAGAGAGCCTTTATGGATTTCAACTGAATTTGAACCAACACCCTGTACTCTATTTTCCATCAATAAATGCCTGTGAGTTTACGCTTGTTGATTTTCAAGAAATCCAGATGGGCCATGTTATAATTTGGCTTCTTTGAGCTCTATGAAAACATGACCTTGTTTTTCACAAAAGTGTACAGTTTGACACTGGTGTTAGCATTGTGCTAGTGCTGAACGTTTAACTGAATTCAACCTGTTCAAAACAGAATACTTTATTTCATTTTCAGATGAGAATTGTTATGACTCATAATGCTGGCCAATGTGCAAATAAGTAATGGGGTCTAACATAAACACACAATCCAATTAATCATAATGTCATCTTAAATATGTGATCTGGATCATTTTGATACTCCAGTGGGACAATACGGACTTTCATTTATTTTCTTGGACATGGTAATGACTTTGACTCAATCCATCCTCATACTCATTCCCAACTCTTATGTGACCTGTGTTTTCCTTGTACATATTGGTCATCAGAATCCTCAGCTACAGTAACTCCAGCTTTACTGTACTTTTAAAATATGTTTTCAGTTTACCTGCCCATGCTCAATGAACATTTTGCCTCTTTATACATAGGTGTTTTCTCAAAATAACAAAGTAAGTACCTAGAATAGAAGCTGTCAAACCCTCTCCCTTTTTTTTGGCTTTCCTGGAACTCACTTTGTAGACAGGGCTGTAGGCTGTCCTTGAACTCACAGAAATCCACCTGCTTCTGCCTCCTGAGTGCTGGGATTAAAGGTGTGTGCCAACATTGCCTGTTTTTAGAGGCTGACAATCTTTCTTTTTCATATTATCATAACAAACAAAATATGTATCACTCTAACAGTGTATTATTTTTTAAGCCTATAATTCTATTTAAAAAGATAAAGACACAAAAAGGCACTTCTATAATGTAAAGTTCAAATATATCTCATGTTTGTTTGGCTTGAAAAGAATAAATGAATCTTTCATTATTTAAACATAGATATCCAGGTCTTGTAGAGGAAAAATCAGTACACTGTTATTGTCGGTAAAATTAGTTATTTATTGTAAAGAGTATGTGAATTTGAGTGTGGAATAATGTGGTTATTTAGTTGCATGAATGACCCCAAGGGAAGACAGCTTTCCTCTATAATAGTGCTTCATAGCATATGCATACAACAGATTAATACATTTTTGCTTTGGCTTCTTTAATGTTATTAAAAATCATCAAGATTGAGTTATTGTTGGTTTTGTTTGCTTGTTTATTTAATTCTAATTCTCTCCTGTATTCTATTGCCTTTCTTTGAGGAAGAATAGATTCAATGTAACACATCAGGAAAGACAAAGTCAGCATACATTCTGGTAAAAATCCAATATCTTATACTTGCTGCAAATCTTTGTAGGTGACATAAGTATAGAGATGACGGCCAGAAGTGTTGTGCTTGGCCCAGGGTCCAAACTAAAACCAAATACCACAGGTGTTTGAACATAACCGAGGAGGTTTATCTATTGCAAAGATGTTGATTGATAGCACATTTGTCATTATTAAAAATGTATTTTAAAAAATACAATCAGAAAAAAAATACAATCAGAAACAGAGATTCAGTTAATATAATCCTTGGAAGAGTGGACTGTTTCAGAATTCAGCAATGAGGTATGCTTTCAAAGCATGTGCTATTAGGTCACTGGTTTTAGTTACACTCATAGCAAAAGGCATAGTTTTGCTGAAAACCAGTGACATAGCCACATGCCAGCAGCCAGCAGCCAGCAGCCAGCAGCCAGCATCCCCAAAGGCAAATCCAGTAAAGGAGTTCAGTATAAAGGGCATCCTGTCACAAACTTTATGATGTAACTGTCTCCATGGTAGACTTTCAGAGAGACTTGCTAGTGTGTCTTTTTTTTCTCATAGTTTTTCTTGGTGTCTAAATAAACATGGTTTCTTTTCTTCCTTTTCTTTCTCTCCTTCTTTTTCTCTCTTTCTTTCTTCCTATCTGTCTCTGTCTCTGTCTCTCTCTGTCTCTCTCTCTGTCTCTCTCTGTCTCTCTGTCTCTCTCTCTGTCTCTCTCTCTGTCTCTCTCTCTCTCTCTCTCTCTCTCTCTCTCTCTCTCTCTCTCTCTCTCTTTGCTTTTTCTGAGACAGAGTTCTCTGTATGGTTCCAGCTGTCCTAGAACTCACTCTGCAGACCTGGTTGGCCTTGAACTCGGGGATCTATCTGTCTCTGCCTCCCAAGTATTAGGATTAAAGGCATGTGCCACCATCATTGTCCAGACTAGATAATGATTCTTAAGTGGATTACACTAATTACAAATTTGACACATATGTATATATTTGATATCTTAGAAACCAATAGCTGTTTGATTGGACCTAACATTATATCAAAAGGAGAGAAACTAGGTCAGATAAACCTAGCCAGTTACCTATGACTAGGGAGATTACTGAGTTGTAAGAACTCTCAGCTCCTCCTCAAGTCTTCCTCCATGCTGCCTTGCTTCTCACTGTGATGATAATGAATTAAACCTCTAAAACCATAAGCCACTCAATTAAATGTTTATGAGTCTTAAACTTAAAAAAACACTTTATAAATTTAAAATCTTTTGTAAGAGCTGCCAAGGTCATGGTGTCTGTTCCCAGCAATGGGAACCCTAAGACAGAAGTTGGTACCAGAGACTAGGGTATTGCTGTGATAGGACTGACCATGCTTTGTTTAGAGGAATTTGGACTTTGGGAGTTTGGGTTCGGAAAACAGTGGAATGCTTTAAGTATTGTTTAATGGGCAACACTAGTAAAAACACTGAAGACAGTGAGGCAAAGAATGATTCAAACTATAGGGGGCTGGCTCAAGACGTTTCAGAGGAGAAGAAATTTAGTATGTTGCCTAAAGATATTTTTTGTGATATTTTGGTGAAGAAAGTGGCTGATTTTTGCCTTTGTCCAAAGAGTCTGCCTGAGCCTAAAGTGAAGAATTTTGGATTAATTCCATTGGTAGAAGAAATTTCAAAACAGCCTAGTACTGACTCTGTTGTGTGGTTATTACTGCTCACTTTTATGCAGGTTTATGATGAAAAGGAGAGGTTGAGCAAGAAAAAAGGGGCACCAGGAAATGAAATAGAGCTAAATCCTGTGTTCAAGGAAACAAATGAATTAAGAAACACAATAAAAAGAGCTGTGACCTCAGGATAAGATCCCACCCACCTAAGTTTCTAACTTGTGAAAAGGAATCAAAGAAAAGCTTAGAGTAGTGTGTCCTGGTGTATGCCTTCAATCCCAGCACTTGGAAGGCAGAGGTTGGCTGATCTCTGAGTTTGCAGCCAGCCTGGTCTGCAGATCCAGTTTCAGGACAGCCAAGCTTAGGCATTGAAGGGCAGAAAGCTGATGTAACTTAATGAGGGGGCCATGTTCTAGCCCCTGCAAGCTTCAGAACTTGGCAGCTTCAGCCACATTGTTGTGGCTGCAGAGTCAAGGATAGAAAAAAGGCATTTTGGAAAGTTCCCGTAAGACTAAGAAAAGCCAATGAGGCCAGGCATGTGTCAGGGGTGTCCCTGAATGGAGGCCTAGAGAGGCCATTGTATTTGAAGCTGTGAAGTTGGAGCCTAGATTGCCTTTGAGTCCCAAAGATATTAGCGATGCCAGAGCTGTGGAATACTTGCTTAGCAGTACTGCTAACAGAGAGTGGAACCAACCCAAGAGAAAGAAGTGTGTCACAGTCAACAAAGATGAAAAGAGTTGGGAATCTGAAGAGCGTTTTGACATCAGATATGGAGATGTAGAGTTTGGAGTTTGCCCAGCTGATTTTGGTCTTATTTTGGTCTAGTATTTCCTCAGTATGCTCCCGTCCCTAAATTTTGGAATAGCAATGTATAGTCTATGTCATTATATGTTGGAAGAATATGATTTGCATTTTTATTTTGATTTTATAAGGAATTACAGTTGAGAGATTGCAAGAATTTTAGAAGAGACTTTGAACTTTAAACTTTTAAATAAGTTTGAGACTGTTATAGACAATGGGGACTTTTGAAATTGGACTGAATGCATATTTGCAGTATGATAGGGCTACAAGCCACTGGGGGCTGGCCAGGGAGTAGAAAGTGGTGGTTTGAAAGAAAATGGCCTCCAAAGTGAGTGGCATTATTGCAGGTGTGGCCTTGTTGGAGTAGGTGTTGTCTTGTTGGAGGAAGTGTGCCACTGTGAAGGTAGGCTTTAAGGTCTCATATATGCTCAAGCCACACTCAGTGAGACAGACACCTTCCTGTTGCCTGTGAGTCAAGATGTAAGAACTCTCAGTTCCTTCTCCAGGATCATGTCAGCAAGCATGCTGCCTTGCTTCCCACCATGATGATAATGGACTACACCTCTGAAACTGTAAGTGAGACACGACATGTAAATATTTTCCTTTATAAGAGTTGCCGTGGCCATGGTGTCTCTTCATAGCAATAGAAACCCTGATTGAGACAAACACTGAAGTGACTAGAGAGATTAAAGGGAAGGGAGAAAGTGATAGAGTTTTATTTTTATTAAAATTTTAAATATGCTCCAAGATATAAAAACTCTTCAAGTATTTGTAGCTAGAGTTTTCCTGCCTGGCCCAAAGTTAGGACAAATCTCTCTCACCCGCCAGTCTCACAGCTGCTCAGACCCAACCAAGTAAACACAGAGACTTATATTGCTTTCAAACTGTATGGTCGTGGCAGGCTTCTTGCTAACTGTTCTTATATCTTAAATTAACCCATTTCTATTAATCTATAAGTTGCCACGTGGCTCGTGGCTTACCAGTATCTGAACATCTGCTTCTCATCGTGGCGGCTGGCAGTGTCTCTCTGCCTCAGCCTTCCACTTCCCAGAATTCTCCTCTCTGCTTGTTCCACCTATACTTCCTGCCTGGCTACTGGCCAATCAGCATTTTATTTACACAGAGAGATATCCACAGCAAGTATTAGTTAATATTAGTTAATATTTTATTTTAAAATATTAAGTATTTTAAAATATTAGTTAATATTTTAATATATATGTCAAGATAAACTATATTATCACAATACTTTATAATAAATATCATGGTCTTTGGGAAGATCCTGCTTTAAGACCACACCCAGGGTACACCAAAAAAATTCATGAATGTAGTGAGGGCTAAACTTTTTCTATCTGAGAGCTATTAGGAAAGGAAACACACAGGTTCTAATGGTAACCTTCTCTTTACGTCATCTTAAAAAATGTTCTCCTCTGAAAATTCCCTGTCTCCACACAGCTACATTTCTTTACACAGCTATATTTCTCTTCTACATAGCTACATTCTACACCTCTCTTCTATCATCTCTCCTTAACACATCTCTCTTCTACATATTTCTACACAGCTACATATCTCTCCACAAAGCTACATTTCTCTCCACATAGCTACATCTTTTCACACAGCTAAATCTCTCTTCTACACAGTTACGTGTCTCTCTTCTACACATCTACACATCTCTCACAGAAAAAGGCTCTGGGCAAATGTATGAATTACATTTTGAAGTACACATAACATTTCTTGAGTAAACAATATGAAGCAGAACCATTCTGATAACACATGAGAAATCACATGGTTTCTCTTAGGCTTGGGATGTCACAGTGACCAGCTGGAAGTGAGTAACCATGGCAACACATGGTTGTCAGCCAAGCTATAAAGCAAGGATGGGAACACTCAGCATTTCCCAATGGATGCAGAGTGACATTGAAATTCAGGACCCAAACAATAAAAAGTTAGTTGGCTGAACCTTAAGTCCTGTATCATAAAACTGATGTTAGAGGTACGTGCAGAAAGTCAATTGCTAAGAGAATCTGTGCAGAGAGTTATGTCTACTAAGTTGCTTTGTGTCTGACCTTAGTTGAACAGACACTTGGGAATTTGTCCTTGTGCATTCATTTGTAGGGGCAACTAGTTTACTTTAAATTTGCTCTGAGGACTAAAATCAGCTAATGGTGTAAAAAGCTGTCTTTGTGTGGGGACCCACAGAGGTTTCCTAGTGAGATCTGTGCTTGCTTTACCCGGCAGGGCTGCATTAGGGGATGGCTTGACCACATGTATGGTTATCAGGTATTTGGAAAGATCTTCATTTGGCTGTGCTAGGGGGAGGTCTTTTGCCTAACCCCTTGGCATTCCTATAAAAAGTCCTTTGGAAGAGACAGAAGGGGCTGGTGGCTATTGACCCAGGTCCTCCTGAAGCTATCCTGTGTTTCTGTTTATATTCTATACAATATCTTTCTATCTAAATATTTCTTTTCCCTCTCTCTTCAAGAGTACCCTGGGAAAAAGTAGGAGCCAGCCTCCCAAAGGTGGTGCCAGAATTAGGGACATAACTAGAAACTTGGTGAAAGCAGAGTAGGGGGTGTCATGGGAACAGAGGGGGCATACCCAGTAATGAATTAAAAGTAAAGGCAATTGCATTCTATTTTCAGGAGTAAAATTGTATAAGTAAAGCAAAGTAGCTGAAAGAAAAGCCAAAGTGAGAAGTAGGCTGCAGCAAGTCTCTCTCTCTGTCTAGATTTCTCTCTCTCTCTCTCTCTCTCTCTCTCTCTCTCTCTCTCTCTCTCTTAATTTCTATCTATTAAAATTAAGCAAAAATATAGGGTTAGTTATGAATATTAGGTAAGAAGAAACTTAGGATAAGAGTAGAATTTCCCTAGTGCTGAATGGGGCAGTAAAATAGAAAGTAGATCTTTGAAGATTCACTTTCAGAAAGCTTAAAAACTGGAGGGGTTAAAGTGGAACCACAAGTGCAGATATTTTTGGAGTTCATAGAGGAACTATGTCCTTGGTACTCTGACTATGGAAAGCTGAATGCAGACTCCTGGAGGGGAATTAGAGTAGAAATAAAAAAAAATACTATGAGAAAAATGGGGCAGAAAAAGGTTGCTGTGGAAGCTTTTGGTCTATGGACAGCTTAGATTTGAGTTCTGAGTGGCAGAGGGAAATTTTTCCCTGAGGCAGACAAGAGTGAAAAAGAAAACAAAAACAAAAACAAAAAACTTCTGCTCCAGTGCTGCTGGATAAAAATGCTTGTTGATAACATTGTACCATCAGGGTCAGTTCCCTCTTGGCCATGAAGCTGAGTTTAGGAAACAGATGTCTTGGGGAAAACTTAGTAAGTTCTCTTACTCAAAAAACTGGAAGCTCTTCAGGTCTCTTTTGCTTTCTGTACAGGATGAATTAGAGAGGGAACACCTATCAGAATGGGAAAGCCACCCATAACTGCCTTAGTACAAAAATCCCCTAGAGCATTACAAACCCTTGTTGTTAGCACTGTATCTCCCCTTCAAGCCAACATTTGGGGGGGGGGGCAGCTAGCTGTTCGGAAGAAGAGTGAGGTCTAAGTCTCTGGCAGTAGCTTCACTGGTAGCATGGGAAAAGATGAGGTTGCCTTTGGCCATATAAATGAAGCAGAAATGGGGACACAAGCTCCCACCCCAAGAACAGAAAGCAGTTAGCAGAGGGCTGAGCCACAGCCAAGGTGTAAGGGACTCTGCATGTAGGAGGAGAAGACAAGCAGGGACAAAGGGATCTATCATCTAGCTTCTATTGGGATAGAGGCTGAAGAGGCTCTTGTTTCAAATACTCTCATTGTTTTTTTTCACTGACCCAGTGAGGCAAGGAGCAAAGCCCCAAAGTAAGTACCAACCGGTCCACACATGCGGGCAGGCAGGAGTGACCCACTCTGAGGACAGTGCCAGGTGAAGTTTGATTAAGGAGGTATACCTGTCAAATGGTAATGTAGGTGCTCTAAGACAAGCTCAGAAAAGATAGAAACCTCCTGTTGCAAAAGAACAAAAGCTGGATCTTCAGTACTAATACAGACCATGTAAATCAATCGGGAGTGCAGCAGCTGCAATTAGCCACAGCTGGGTTTTCTTCTGGACCCGGAAGGGCTGCTTGGGAACCTTAGCTTCATAAAAGTGGGGCAGCATAGGCAGGGAGGCTGGGAGGAAGGGCAAATAGAGAACCTGGGTTATGCCTGAGATGCAAGAGAGGGAAACCTTGGACTAATAAATTCTATCAAGAATGGATACCTAGGGGGATCCATTTCAGGGGAATGGATGGAGAGGCCAGCCCCAGGTCCCAACAAAATAGATCTTTTGGGAGATTGCAGTCAGTATCACAACAAACAAATATAGCCATGACCTCTATAGAGCAACTACCTAGGTAGTGCTGGATTAGGTCTCAGCTCTTCCATCTGTGTGGTTTTGACTCCTGAAATCGTGATGCAGGCCCTCCCTACAGGTGTTTATGGGCCTTTGCCAGAAGGGTCTGTAGGGTTATTGCTGAGAAGAAGAAGTACCAACATGCAGGGTGTCTTTGTTGCTCCTGGAGTAATTGACACTGATTTTATGGGAGTAATTAAGGTAATGACTCATTCACCCAAGGGAATTTCTGTAATAAAGATTGGCCACAGTTAATTTTACTTCCTCAGATACAAACAGAAAAAAATCAGTCAAAAGAGATAAAAGAGGAGAAGCAGGATTTGCTTTTGGTTCATTAGAAGCAGATTGGCTACACGCCATAGGTCCACAATGTCCAGAACTCACTTTGGTTATAAATGGAAAAAGTTTCTGGGGTCTTTTAGGTACGGGTGCAGATTTATCTGTTATAACTGCTAGTAAATGGCCTTCTATGTGACCAAAAAGGGAAACTATTACACAGTTGAAAGGAATTGGTCAAACTCGGTGTCCTGAGCAGAGCAGCAATGAACTCTCATGGAAAGATGAAGAAAGTCATGAAGGAATTTCTCAGCCATACTTTGTCCCTCACTTATCTGTAAATTTGTGGGGTCAAAATGTTATGAGATATATGGGAGTATATTTATATAGCACCAATACAATCGTCATTAAGCAAGAAGTTCCTAACTAGGACTTAGTAGAAACATTATCTTTACACCCTAAAGAAAGAGCTAATAGGGATGGACTAGAATATTTTTAGGAAGGGTCACTGAGCAGCCTGAACTCCATGTAGATCCTATAACTTGGAAATCCTACCATCCTGTATCAATAGATCAATGGCCTCTAACAGAAGAAAAATACAAGCCATCAAGCAATTATTACAGGAACAGTTAGATGGTGGCCATATTGAATTTTATAATTCTCCTTGGAATTCTCCTATTTTCTTGATAAAAAGAAGTCAGAGAAATGGAGACTATTGCCAGATTTAAGGAAAATTAATGAAACCATACAGCCAGTGGAAGCTTTACAGACTGGATTGCCTGTTCCTACTGTCATACCAGAAGATACTTAAAAAATTATTTTGGATTTAAAGGATTGTTTTTATACCACCCCTTTGGCTCCCTAAGACTATCAAAGATTTGCATTTAGTGTTCCCTCAGTTAACTGTAAAGAGCCCATGAAAAGATTTCATTGGAAGGTTTTGCCCCAGGGAATGGTTAATAACCAAACACTGTCTTGGAAATTTGTGGCTCAAGCTATCCAAAAGTTAGAGAGCAAGTTCAGCAGGTTTATATTATTCATTATATGGATGATATTTTGCTTGCACATAAAGATGAAGAATTTTTGCTTACCACCTTTGGAGAGCTTCAGTACTGTCTTACTTATTCAGGGTTAATTATTGCTCCAGAAAAAGTACAATGACAGCTACTCTTTCAGTATCTAGGACATATATTATATCCTAAAGAACTAAAGCCTCAAAACTTGGAAATAAAAAAAGATAGGTTAAAAATTTTAAATGATTTTCAAAAGTTATTAGGGGACATTCTATGGTTATGACCTTATTTAAAACTATCTACCCGTGATGAAGATTTGGAACCTTTAAATGATATTTTAAAAAGAGATAGTGATCCTAATTTGCCATGACAGCTAATTGAAGAAGGTAGACAGGTTCTTTTACAAGTGGAGAATGCTATTCAATATCAGCAAGTATGTTATATTAATTATAATCTACCTTGGCATGCATATATTATATCCACTAGACACACTCCTACAGCAGTATTATGCCAGAACATTCCTTCTTTATGGTTACATCTTCCTGTTTCACCAGCTAAGGCATTAAATTCATATTATGAAGCTGTAGTTGTTTGGTACAGAAAAGCAGGATTGAATCTAGACATTATTTTGATAAAGAACCAAGTGTGATTAGTGTTGCTTTTATGAAACAGCAAATTGATTGGCTTTTTCAAAATAGTGATTCTTGGGCTATTGCCTTCTCTCAGTTTTTGGGTCAAATTGATAAGCAGTTTCCAGCAAATCAATTGTTATAATTCATTCAAATGTATTCATTTGTGTTTCCTAAGATTATGATGAAAAATCCCCTAAGAGATGCTATGCTAGTTTTTACTGATGATTCTTCTAATGTAAGAGCTGCTTATGTTATTAATGGGGAAAGTTGTGTAGTACTAACAGCTCCAGCTTTTGCACAGATAGTGGAATTACAGGCAGTGAATACAGTTTTTCAGTTTCTCATAGACAGTTCAATTAATTTACATACATATAGTCAATATATTTATAGAGCTCTTCAAGTTAGAGAAACTGTTCCATTCATTGGGACTAGCAACAGTCAAGTTAGAACACTGTTCCAGTAAATTCAAGATGCTATTCACCAAAGAAAGCTACCATGTTTTGTGGGTCATATTAGAGCCCATTCCAATCTTCCTGGTCCTCTAGCCAATGGCAATGCAACAGCTGACAAATTAACATGGATGGTTGCCTTATCCCAAGTAGAACTGGCTCAATAATCACATGCTTTTCATCATCAAAATAGCAAAAGTCTAAGGAAGCAATTCAATCTTACCAATGAAGCTGCTCAACAAATACTTAAACAATGTGGAGTATGTCCAAAATATTTTCCTACCTCTCACTTGGGGGTAAACCCTCAAGATCTTCTTCCTAATCATTTATGGCAAATGGATGTCACTCATATTGTAGAATTTGGCAAAATAAAATATGTACATGTAACCATTGACACTTATTCAGGATTTTTAGTGGCTAGTGAACAATTTGGAGAAGCTACAAAACATGTAATTACACATTGCTTGAAATGTTTTTCCTATATGGAAATACCTGTTGTTCAAATATTAGATGGTCTTTTAATAAAAAACTCAGAGCCAGATATCAGGGTGAAAGCTGAAAAATCAGAGAAGCAGAACAGCCATCCACTAGTTCTTACTTCTACAAAATCCTCAGTCTAAAAACATGAGTTCCTGTTTCCTCACACCTTATATACCTGGGACATCACTTTCTGAGATTAAAGGCATGTGTGCTTCCCAGTACTGGGATTAAAGGCGTGTGTCACCACTGCCTGACTCTGTTTCCAGTGTGGCCTTGAACTCACAGAGATGCAGATGGATCTCTGCCTCCTGAGTGATAAGATTAAGGGTATGTGCCACCACTGCCTGACCTCTATGTCTAACCTAGTGGCTGGCTCTGTCCTCTGATCCTCAGGCAAGTTTATTAGAGTCCACAATATGCCACCACATATACCAAAAATTATTAAAACAGATAATGGTTCTGGATACAGTAGTATAGCATTTCAGCAATTTTGTTCCCAGTGGAAAATTGAGCATAAAACAGGCATTCCTTATAATCCCCAAGGACAAGGCATAGTGGAAAGAGCTCATGGCAGTCTTAAAGTTCAGATTAAGAAAATTAAGAAGGAGGAATTACCCTCAGTAAATTCAATAATTCATTAAATCATGCTCTTTTCATTCTAAATTTTTTGAATATGGATGTCCATGAGCAATCTGCCATGGACAGATTTTTGGCATGATGGCATCCGAGCGACTTTTGCTCAGGTAAAATGGAAAGATTCTTGCTCAGGGTTATGGAAACGTCTTGACCCTGTTTTAATGTGGGGTCAAGGGCACATTTGTATTTCTTCACAAGATGAAAATGAAGCTCAGTGGCTGCCTGAGTGTTTGGTGAGGTGTGTGGAACAGAGAAATGTCAGCTCCAATAACATTCCTCCAGAAGAGCTGGAGTAAGAGCAGCAGAACCAGTATTCTGATACTGAGGTTCCATCCTGCAGTCTGAGGAGAGTAGGAGAATAAGGGAGCCCCCAGACTGCTGAGGAGTTTGAGACAAAGGTTTTGTTGCCATTTAGTAATGAAACAGCCTGGAGCCCACCACTTCTGTTTACTAGTAGCAAATTAATGCATGGGCCCTTTAAGAAACAGTTTGAGTCTTACCTGTGGTGATATTTTATCTGTGTCCCCCAATAAAGTTTATCCAAGGATCAGAGGAAAAAGCCAGCCACTACATTAGACATAGAAGTTAGGCAATGGTAGCACATGCCTTTAATCCTATCACTCAGGAGGCAGGAATCTGTCTGGATCTCTGTAAGTTCAAGGCCACAAGGGAAACAGAGCCAGGCATGGTGGCATACACCTTAAATTCCAGCACTAACCATAAAGGTCTGGAGGTCTGTACAGACAGACAGGAAGTGTCAGAGTTGGGCAGGAAGAGGAAGTGATGTAGCTAGGCAGAGAGGAAATGAGTTAGCAGAATAGAAAGGAATATAGGCGTGAGTATACAGGAAGTAGGTCTCTTTGGAGCCTGAAGGTCAGTGAAGTGAGGTTGGTTTGTGGTTTGTCCTATTCCTCTGATCTCTCAGCTTTAACCCCAATTTCTGGCTCCATGTTTTTTTTATTTTATAAGACCTTTTAAGATTCATGTTACACTTACCAGCTGAACAGAAAAACAGCTCAGTTACTGTGGCAACCATTCTCTCCCTGAGGCAAGGCTTTTCAGGTAAACTAACCAAAAGTGCTACTGTAACTGAGTGAAGTTTCAGCAATGTTTGCTTGAATAGTGGCAGTCAAGGGAGCTGCAATAAGTAAAGGGACAACCCCCTGGCTGGTGACTGTCCTCCACTGGGTGCAATTTTGCTGGTTCTGGAATGGCTGAGAGGGCCTGGTGGAAAAGGTGGCTCTGGGGGAGTGGTGGTGTCCTGAGTGTTACAGCACCTTAGCAGCAAGTGTTACAGCCCCCTAGCACTGGCACTCACTGAATTCTTGGATCTAGGGACCTGGATACAAGGACTCTAGAGCCACTGACATATTAGGCTCTTACTTCAAACTGTCAGGAAAATTTTCAGGATGATATCAAAGCTGACTGTGAACTCTGAACTACAAGAATGAACAGTTTTGAGTTGATCTACAATTTTAACTGTGGTAATTCATGGTTTGTGTCCTCTCTGTCTTGTTGGAAGAAAATGTAAATAATTCTGTTAAGAGATCTTTTCTAGATGTTTGCTAAAGTTTGTAAAGAAGTCCTATAGAGTTTACTTTTGAATGTAAATTTGTAAAAATTATAAATATGTATAGTGATATTCATGCTAGTTGTAAATATGTATAGTAATGTTCATACTAGAATAATGTTAATTTATTAATGAACCATGGTTTGGTGAAGTTAAAGGAATCTTTAAGTTTGATGCAGTTCATGTGATGTGTTTGCATTGAGAGTCTCTACTTAGAAAATGGCTTGCACAGCTAAGACTCTTATAGACATTTTAGATCCATTCAAAAAGAACATTCCATTTTATCATCCTCTACTCCTTTACTGGGGATGTGGCAGCCCAGGGATCACTGTGGATGTTCCAACTGCTTGCAAACTCTTAGTAGGGACCTGAGTCAGAGGTGAGTTAGGCTCTGTACATGCTCTCGATAGAGGCTGGTAGTCAAAGAGAGGCAACTTCCTTCTTGCTAGCTTCCAACCTAAGTCAGAATATGCTTGATGGACAGTGTACCTTCATGAATGGTAAGGAAGATTTGTGAAGAAGAATGACCTAAGACAGGCACAGTTATCTGAAGGTCCTGAGAGGTCCTTAATTATATAAAGAAGGGGGAGCTTTGGGGGTCTGCAGAGGTTTCCTAGTGAGAACTGAGCTTGCTTTACCCAGCAGAGCTGTATTAGGGGATAGCTTGACCAAATGCATGGTTACCAGGTGTTTGGAAGGGTCTGCACTAGGCTGTGCTAAGGGGAGGTCTTTTGCCCTGGCCCTTGGCATTCCTATAAAAAAGCCCTTTTGAAGAGACAGAAGGGGCTGGTGGATATTAGTCCAAGTCCTCATGAAGCTATCCTGTGTTTCTGTCTGTCTTCTCCACTATCTTTTTATCTGAATATTTCTTATCCATCTCTCTTCAAGAGTACCCTGGAAAAAAGTGGGAGCCAGTCTCCCACACCTTTTTAACTGAGAATATTATTTTCTTATGTCAGTCTGAGATATGAAAAATATTCTAGCATTATTTCTATTCTTCAAAATTATACAGCTTAAGACGAACCCATCTTTCTGACCACCCACAGATAAATGTGCCCAAAAAGTTTAAAACACACTACCAATGGGCTGTGAAAAGACCCCCACAGCTGTTCATTTTAGGAAGAAATTGTGGCAGCACATGAGAAAATTACAGAAACAAATGATATTCACAGCCAGTAACCCCATGGTCTTTGCATAGTGGGGCTCCCCAAAAGAGAATTATTTTTCTGGTGGGTCAACCTGTTGAATATTAGTTGCCATCTCTGTATATTCTATGGCTTTTGGCAAGTAAATAGTATACTATAAATAACAGCCTATGGAGGAAAGAAATTTCTCTCTATCTAGACTTGTGTCAGCAATGAACATGGCTCAAATAAAGTCATTTACTTTTGAAAATAAATATCAATGAGAACTACTTGTCAGTAGTAGATGACTCATTATAAATGTGTCAAAGTCTTAAGTAGAAAAATAGAAGTCTTTGAATGATATTAGTTATTTGTTTTCAAAATATTATTAAGAAGAAACATCATAGATTATTTCCAAAGGTATTGGTTACTTTCCACAATCTGATGATAAGGCCCTATTACTTAAGATAGATCTTATTTATGTGATCAAACATTGATAAGTTGAATTGGTGCCCAGCTAAAAGTTTCACCCATACTGACTAATATTTATGGTACTGGAACATACATTACTTGGAGAAGAGAAAGTAATTATCAATATCACCCAGCTACAAACCCTACCACAAAGTCCTGCCTGTAAGATACACTGATGCAATAGAGACACAAATATTAAGGTAGTGACCAACTAATTTAAAAAAAATGGATTTAAGCACCCTCCAAGAGGTGTAATTCATACATACACTCATAGAGTTAAAAAAAAAAAAACATTGAGGCTAGATAGGTCACAGGTCTTAAGGGAAAATCTACTTCTATTATTTTGCTAAAGGCACATAGGAATAAAATAACTCCTAATGAAATATTGCTACATTCAGTCAGGTGGTGGTGGTACACGCCTTTAATCCCAGCACTCGGGAAGCAGAGGCAGGTGGATCTTTGTGAGTTTGAGGCCAGTCTGGTCTACAGAGCAAGATCCAGGAAAAGCACAAAGCTACACAGAGAAACCCTGTCTCGAAAAAAAAAAAAAAAGAAAGAAAGAAAGAAAGAAATATTGCTATACTGCCACACCAACTCCAGTGTCGCCTGTGTGACATAAACAATTATGTCAATAATAGCAGATGGGAGATACGTGTCCCACAGGATTAAGCTCCCTGGAGGTCCCTGGCAGAGTACCCGTGTTATGCCTCCCTCTCGAAGAAGACATGCTTCACGGATCATGAGCTCCCTGGGCTATGGGTTCTGTATAACTGCTTTTCTGATAATGTTCTAATTAATCTATGAAGCACAGCCAAAATTAATAAATGCTTGGATTGTGAACTATGAAGAAAAGGGAAAGCTGGACATGGATCTTAATCAGATATAATAAAATAAGCTATTCTTTAAGACCCCAAGCTGCTGGATTAAAAAAAAGTATAATAGTTCAGGCACTTCTAGGGAATGAACACTCACCCACTAGGAATCCTTTAGGAATCCCAACTAAAGTGATTTATGGTAGAAAACGTTATCTCATAGGAGTCAGATGGTGGGCCCCTCCGTTGAGGAAGTTTGGCATGGGAAACTTAAGAACTACAGCAGAACCCCTTCTCCTTACAGACGTAAAAGTACAAGTCCATATTCCAGCAGGTAAAAAAGGTTTTATATTAAAAGAGATATATGGTAAAAAACTGAAAAAAGACTTAGGGAGGATCTGCAGCATCCAAATTGGCTAAGTGGGTCATGAGAACCAGAAAAGTAGAAGTACATAATAAACTAGATAAGATGAAGGACACAGCTGCAACCACAAAGAAGTCTACACAAGTCTAGAGACTGTACTAAAAAACACAGACTGCTTTTTGGGTCATAAAGTTATGAGTGAAGGGATATGTCTAGCGCCAATTAATAACTGTGTGCTTGCTTCTTTTTTTTTTAAAAGATGATGTGATTGAATTATTGCCAAGCTCTCGTTGTTCCTTGTATGACTTGATTTCTTTTCTGTATATAAACTACTGATTTGCAGAAGTAAAATTTCAGCAGATTCAAACCACTTCTGAATGTGTTGTCTGTCATCTGCTGAATCCTTGCCTTCCTGAGTACCCAAGCCCTGGTTCCCCTATGGTCATGGTAACCCCAATGGGCCAGTCCGTGGCACTATACTCATAGGCCATAGCACCATTCGACCCTAGGAGAAAAGCTTCTTGCATTAGATAATAATTAAAACATACTGAAAACTAGACAATGTGCAGAAATTGAGAGGCTTTGGAGCACTTGGTCCTAAATGAGATATCTTTATCCAAACCTTCCTGTCAAGGATTCCATGTAGAAATGGAAACCAAAAGATTGTAAGAGCTGGAGGTAGTGGACAACTTCAAGGAAGAGCACTATCTAGACACAACAGGCCTGATAAACATAAGAACTCACAGAGACTATGAAAGCAGGCACGAGATCTGTACATGTCCAAAACAGACAAAATTCCAGTACTGAGAAGGAGAGTGAACACAAAATCTCACCATTAACCAAGAAACTATTTGTGCTCCATACCTGCTACAAAAGAGAAATAGGTCTTCTCCAAGGCTAGCCCCATGCCCAGGAGCAGTTGGCCAACAACAACAACAACAAAAAAAAACTGGCTTCCTACTTTTGTGTGCTCTTTGTTTTTTTTATTGTTTTTAGTGTGTTTAGATTTTATTTTTGATTTTTTTTTATATAGAGAGCAGAAAAGAGGGGAAGAACATGAAGTCTTGTAAGTAAGAAGGAAGGGGAAATGAGGGACAAGTTGGGGGAGTGGAAATATATGATTAAAAATAACATATAGAAAAAATAAATAAGCAAAGTTTAAAGAACAAACAGAAAATAAACATTTTTCTAAATATAACTGAAGTTTTTACATTTAAAATAATAATTATCCAATTCAAAATTGTCATACCTTTCTCATCATTCTTGTATTGGTCTCTTTCTGTTCAGTTTACCTGCCTTTGGTGTGTTCAGCTAGTACAGGGAATGGCATAGTGCCCTTCTCTCACACACTGGCAGGAAACTATCTTGCAAAATTTTCTTTCTACTAGTATTTTGAAACTGTACAGGCTGATAACTTTAAATCTACTTCTTCAAAATTCATTAAAACTAAGTTCTTGAAGTGCTTTTGTTTGGGCTGTTTCCAGCAGTTGGTATCTCAGGTAAGAATTGAGATGCAGAAGTTAAGAATTTTATTATCCAAAAATGTCCAGGAAGTACAAGTGTTTATGTATTATTGCTTGGTTGGACACTGTTCTGGTAACAATGTGCTGTCAAGAGATAGCTATAGAAGCTGAGTTGTTCCTATCACATTCTTTCTGGTGTCTTGATCAAAACTAGAACTTGGCACTCACTACAGTGTTTTTCTGATCTAGCTTTTTCAATTCTAAAGGGGGAATCTAAGTCCATGAGTCAATAATTTTGCTTAAAAGAGCTACAAAGTGGAGAAGTTGACTTTCAGTGTGGAGAGCCTTAAATAGGGTTGGGAGCAAGTGTGTGGACAAAATAACAGGGTAGAGGAGGGGTAGACCAAAAGAAGATATTATAAAAAGCCATATGGAAGTCAACTATCTCAAAGCTAAATATAAATATAATTTGAAGTGTAGTAAAACACTTGTGATGTGATTGATGAGAAGGAGATATACAAGGTAAAAGATTAAGCGAAGGCAATGGCAGGGGAATAGTGAAGCATTATAGGTAGTGAGTTTGGTTAACCAAAACTAAGTATGCATGAAAAACTTTATGGAAACCAACTAATTAATAAGCTAATCCCAAAATATAAGTTTAAAAAGTTTAAATGGAAATACTCTGCATGTGTGGACCCATGTAGACATAGGCTAGTCAGTGAAGACCACAGGGCAAGGAAGATGATACCTCCCTATATTTTATTGGTCAAGGAGGACCAGGGGAGCTCTAAAACAAGACAGGTTGTACTATCCATGGTTACCCACCATGACTACTTGGAAAGACCTTGTTCCTGAAGACAAGTTTGCTACAGGAATCAAAGAAAACAATCTCTGAGACAGATCCCACCTGGAGATTTCCTCCCTTCTGGCTAGTTTCCATACTGCTATGTAGGATGCTAAGGGAGAAAAGACAACAATGGTCCATTAGGAACTGGACACTGCATACTAAAATAATGGTCACCAAGGAGAGATGTGCCTACTGATGCAATACTGATGTGATACTTATGGGGTGACCCACTGCCCTCTGATTTGAGGCCTTCTCCATGGGAAGAAATTTCATGCTTAGTACTTTAATGTACATCCTAGGGTAAAATGTGCTATTGTTACTTGGCTAATTGGCCAAAGTGTCAAATTACTTTCTAAATAAACTTCCAGATGCAGATTGTTTTCAACCTTGATCAGGTAAACATTTTTGTTGTTTTTGTTTTTCTGCTATGTTGTAGTTAATGACAAATTCTTTCTGGTCAAACTTCTGAGAATCAGAGACTGAGTTCTCAGACCTAAATGAAGCATGTCCATCAACACTCCCACCCCCATCCCCAGTTTTGCCAAGTGCTAGCTATGTCAGAGGAGCAGCAGGTGGCAATTAACTTCAGGGGATCAGTCCACAGCATGCAAGGCAGTAATTGGTGTATCTTGAATAGGCAAGACCCAAAGACTTCAGTCCCAGAATGTCTCTTGTTACTGCTCTGTCATTGCATGTTTATTACTGCCATTTTTCTTTGGTATCTGGCATGGTGGGAATGGGCATGGGAAGATCCCCACTGCCTTTAATGTAGTGTGATTGCTTCATGGAAATATCCTGTCCAGTCTACAGTGAAGTAGGCTGCAAGAATATATTATAGAGATTGAACTGTATATAATAAGCTATACCTTGACTGACCAAGGTGTCCTTCAAGAGGAAGCCATTTATCAAAGAATATTTGGTGTTATTTAGCTTATTAGTGTATATCAGCTGTCCTCTGCTTTGAAATTCTTCTTTGTTCATATATTATTAGTTTATATGGTAAACAGTTTAGCTTTTCAGACCTACTGCTGATCCACTAGGCAACACCCCTGCAGGGCCTAGGAGACAGGCAGGCAGTATATGCATAGCTTTGTTTCTTGTGCAAATAAAGTTCAGACCATCCCTTGCCTTCAGGTCTAGTAGCATTGCAGAGCTACTGACTGAGGAACATAGGGCTTTTTGCATAACCAGGTGCAGTAAGTACTGGAGTGGAATTTCAGAGGCAGGCACAGAGCCATGTGGCCATTGGAGAGGAGAGGAAGGAGGATTTCTGTAGATGATAGACAGAGCTGCATGGCCAGGGAGAAGAGAAGAAGGCAGAGTTTCTCTGAGCCAGGGGTAAGGAGCAATGAAAGAAAGATAGATGATAAAGGAACAGAAAATGTAAATGAGGTTGATAGAAGCTTAGTTAGGACTATGATGGGCAGCCCCAGTAGGTACAGAGAAGAGCTGAGTATGAGGATGGAGCTGAAACTGTATAGATAGAATTTTGTCTTAGAGAAATAAAATAAAAAGATGAAAGAGCATAGTATACATAGATTATTTTCCCTCAGATAACCCCATGCCAGATGTAGCATCTTCCCAAGAACCCTGTAAAGAATCTTCTCAGGAAAGGCCCCTGGGAAAATTCTGTTACTACAGGGCATTTTTATCTGTGAATTATTATGAAGATGTCTTCCTCCTAAGCTGTATTGTGAGTTCTGTTGTATGGTGTGACTTTCCTTCCCATTGCCCCTGAACTACAACATCATGCCATGAAACTTGGCAGGTTCTCATGGCAGTCCCTCTTGCCCACAGGCAGTCCCTGAGGCACACTAGACCCTGGACCCAGTCCATCTGTACAGCCTCATTTTCCAACTAATGGATTGATGGGCTCTCCACTGAACACCAGCAACAATTGGTATGTTTCCCTTCTATTGGTCAGCATAAATGCTTCCTTGGACCTGTGGGAGTGACTATTGAGCATCTGACACCCCTCTGGTATTCTTGGAGGCAAGAGAACACTCACCACAGTCTTTAAGGCTTTGGTTGATTCCCTTCACTGACAATCACCCCTGGCCATTTCCCATAAGTGAAGCTTCATCTCTTGAGCATGGTTTCTTGCCTTTGGCCCCACTGACAAGCCCTAATATCAGACAATCATATCTCTCCCATGCTCAGAGCCCTTGGCCTCTGTTCCTGCATGATGATATATGGGACAGCTTGTGCCTACTCAGCCCTTGGCTCTTGTTCTTTGCATGATGACACACTGAGCAGCTTGTGCCTCCTCAATTTGATTCTTCCTGAATTCCTGGGAAACAAGTAATTCCAGGCCTTTGGATATTACTTCTCTACCTCACTCATGGGAACTGCGCCTAGCACCAGGAGCCCAAGCTTCCCACTGGGATGCCTTTTGGACAATCTCAGATCTCTACACTTAGCACCCTACATAAGGGATTCTAAACATATCCATCTTTTCAGTCAGATCTGGCCCCAATACCCCTTAGATAATCAATCAAAGTGGTCACCTACTGGCAGCCTCGATCCCAATATTATACGGGGCCTTTGCAACTTTTGCCAGCAAAAGAAAGTACCCTATGACCTAGCCTTCTCTTACCTTAGCTCCAAGCCTTCCCTCTATTCTTCTTGTTCTCCCACTCACCCCCTTTTAGCTATGAACTCTGTACTAGAGGAACCTTCCACTAATTTGGACCCTGATAATGAGCCCCTACTCTACTGACCTCAACATATAACTGCTCCTCCTTCAGCTCCCTCGGCCCATTGCTCCTCTCCTATAACAGGCTATTCTAACCTTCTAGTTCTGGCACCCAATTTCACTTTCCTTGTTATTCCTGCTATGGGACTCTGTAGCAGGACAGGCCCATAGGATTGAGGAAATTGGTTCAAATCTATCGTCAAGGCATGCATATAACATATTTCCTTATGAGCCAACCTGGAGTCTGCCTGAAGGCCTAGCAACAGATGCTGACAGAGTTTCTGATTGCACCCAGCCAATGAGGGACAACCACACAATGTCACTAGATTGGGACACAGGCTGGGTGCTGGGAGGAGGGTATACAAGGCCTTCCCCATTATTGAATAAACAAGTCTGGTGTTTGCCTTCAACTGATTCCTGGTGTCTATGTTGTTGACTCTATACCTTCTCACCCCCTCCCCTGAGAGAGCCATTAGGATCCAAGTAACAGGACCCCCTCCATCTCTCTCTACCAATTTCAACCCAGCTACAGTTCTCCCTTTGCAAGAGGTTGCCAAGGTGTATGGACTAATTATAGGTTCTTTTTTGTTAAGTGAACTCTTTCAAATAGAGAAAAAAATGGGGTCTTATACATCTAACTCTATCTCTTTCACTAAAGAATTCCAATATATCATTCAATCATATGTCTCACCTTGCATGATACACACACATACACACACACACACACACACACACACACACACACATCTTGTATGTGCATATATGATTCTATCTAACAGCCTACTTCCTGAGAAATATAGGCAAGTTTGGGAGCAGGCTAGAGCACATGCAGATGAAATATATCAGACTAATACAGCACATCAATCCAGGGCTCAGACGGTCCATGACCAGGATCCCCATGGGACTATACTACCCCAGGAGGCATTCTAGGGATCAGTTTATAACTTGCCTCCTGACTCATCTCCATAAGGCTTCCCTCAAACCAATTAAGTATGAAAAATTCCAAGAAGTTGTTCAGGACAAACAGAAAAAAACAGTTTCAGTTCCTAAAACTCCTCACAAAGGCCTTCTTACAGTATACTAATGTTGACCCAAAAACCCAGAGGGCAGATAACTCCTTATGACCTATTTCTTTTCCCAGAGTTTACCTGACATTAGGACCAAGCTTAATCATCTGGAGAAAGGACACCTAACCCTTCAGGTAGAAGTCTTAGTGCTGGCTTTTAAAGTGTACCATGGGAGAGATGAAAAACCCATAAACAGAAATATGAAATGTTGGCCAAGGCCATTCAACTGGCTACAGCAACTGCCCAGGCTCCTTTTCCTTCTATGCCTCAAGGACCACTGGGTCCTTACTTCAAATCTGATCAGAAGGGTCACAAGGCCTGGGCCTGCCCTAATCCCCACAGGCCACCCAGGCCATGTATAAGGTGCCACCAAGAGAGATATCGGGCTGTTGACTGCTTCTATGCTCCTCATGGCATGGGGGCAGCAAATGAAGAATACCTTCCAGCCAACCTTTTAAGCCCATCCATGGATAACTGAAGGGACTCAGGGTTCCTTGGTCTAACCACTGTCATCTCGGATAGGGAGCTCCAGGTAGTCATTATAGTATCAGGGTGATCCATTTCCTTCCTCTTGGACATTGGGGCCACTAACTCAGTCCTGATGGAGTTCTGGGGACCCACCTCTCCTCATTCCCCTATTATTGGGGTAGGGGAGGTGGCCTTACCTATGTCACCAGACCCTACCACTCAATTGCATTTTCAGGGTATTCCTCTCACTCATTCCTTCCTGATGATGTCAACTTGTTCCATCTCCTTACTGGGGAGGGATCTTTTAGCCAAAGTGGGAGCCTCTATTTCTTTTGCTCCCCCCATTCACCTGACCTCAGACTAATCAGCAGCCCCTCTACTCATCCTAGCCACCCACCCTACTGGTTCCAACACGATATTTCCTCTGCTAGCCTCCCTCCCAGGTGGACTCCCAAGTCTGGTATGCCCCAAACCCCTCTGTTGTTAAACACCATTCTCCCATCATCATCCAATTACAGGACTCTACCTGATACATTACCCAAGCTCAGTACCCACTTTCACTTCAGAGCCTCAGGAGACTTAAACCTACCCCATCTCACATCTTCTCCTTTTAATACACTTATACTCACAGTTAAAAAGCCAAATGGGACCTACTGCCTGGTTCAAGACCTCTGGATCATTAATTCTGCAGTGGTCCCCTCTATCTCATGGTGCCGAACCCTAACACACTCCTTTCCACTATCCCCTCAAGGACCTCCCATTTCTCAGTTCTGGATCTCAAGGACGCTTTCTTCTCTATCTCTCTCAGCACCCAGTCACAAAATATCTTTGCTTTCACCTGGACTGACCCTGACACCGACCTCTCCATACAGCTTACCTGGACTGTCCTACCCTGGGGGTTCCAGGACAGCCCACACCTATCTGGCCAGGCCCTGACTTCTGATCTACTCTCTGTCTCTCTCCAAATCTAAACTCATACAGTATGTAGATGACCTGCTCCTCTGCAGTCAGTTCCTAAAAATTAGCCAAACTAACACCTCTGCTCTTCTAAATTTCTTGTCCAGCTGAGGCTATAGAGTCTCACCCTCCAAGGTCTAACTGTCCAGTCCTCAGGTCACCTACTTGGGACTAAGCATTACCCCAACACACAAAGCTATTACCTTGGATAGAAAACACCAAATCCAGTCTCTCGCAGTTCCCTCTACCAAAGAAGAGAGTCTATCATTCCTAGGAATAGCTGGCTTCTTACATTCCTGGATCCTCTCTTTTTCCTTCCTTGCCCACCCCTTATATGAGGCAGCCCTTGGCCCCTCACATGATCACCCCCATTACTAAGCCCTTTCAGAAGCTCCAACAGGCCCTCCTACAGGCCCCACCCTTCATCTCTCAGACCTAACCTGTCCCTTTTCCTTCTATGTAACAGAAAGAAAGGGGTATGCCCTTGGGGTCCTAGGCCACCAACTGTGATTTTCATTGCACCCATAGCATACCTATCAAAAAATTAGACTTTACCACTTAGGAATGGGCACTCTGCATATATACTTTAGTAGCTGCTGAGCTCCTCATTCAGGAATCAAAACAACTAAACTTTGGGTCACCCACTACTATCTTCTCCCCCAACAACTTGTCCCATCTCAACCTATAAACACAAACTCTACCTCCTTCCTAGGTTCTTTCTCTCCAGGTGGTATTAGTAGAAGAGGCCACTTTCCAAACTTGCCCACCTCTCAATATCTCAAATCTTCTTCCCCAAATACTGACTACTCCCCATCCCATTCTTGCATTGAAACCTATAATGTGGATTTCAGTACAGATTATAAATAGTGGGAATGCTAATGTATCTAAAACTTATCTTTTTACATACTCAAAAAAAATTCTTTTACGCTCCAGGGAGTTGACTTGCATCCACCTCGAACATGTCAGATGCACTCCAGATAAGCACTGTACCTACCTTTCCCTGGTCATGGACTTCTCTCCCTCAAACTACCAGGACCGAAGAAAAAGAAATTCCCCCTAAACTTAACTTTATCTTCTGCTTTAAGAGTCTTGCCAGAACCAAGCAGTGCAAAGGTTCCACAAAGCCTGGACAGTGAAGTGAAGCAGCCAGACATCCTACCACGAGGTCAGCATCTCAGCTTTCTCAGGTGCCCCAAAGATACTGATGACCCCAGGTCAGCAGGAAGCAGTCTTGAGAACACAATGACCTCATTCCCACATCATCTGCCACGCCCTCCTAACTCCTCTCCTTTTTATAATAAAGAAGAGAAAGGGTTAGCATTCAGGCATTACACTGGCCTGCCCTCGGGGTCCTCAGCTGCAGCCAATAAGATCACTCCATGTATGCACATGCTTGTTTGAGCATTTATGCTGGTCTGCTCAAGATCCTGGAAGGACAGCTACAGCCACTCCCTTTGGGCATGTGCTTGTTAGTATTCAGGCATGTATGATGGCCTGCCTACTCAGAGCCCTGACAGAATACATCATCAGCTACCTGCTACATAGAGCTCTCCCTATGCGTATGTGCAAACTCCCCTTATAAAAAGCAAGCTCGTCCCATTTCCCCACTCTCTTCCTCTACTGCTTTCCCCCACAGGCCAGCCTCTGGGTCCCCTTCTCTCCCCTCCCCTTCAATAAACCTCCCACGTGAGTTCTGTTGTAGGGTATGACTTTCCTTCCCACTGCCTCTAAACTACAACACATTTCCCCTAGGAGATTGTTTTTGTAGCCTGCAGAGTACAGTACTAGGTAAGACCACTGTTTTCTCATCTCTTGTGGCAGCCTGCATATTACCTTATGGCTCTATGAAATCTAGCTAGCAGAGAAGAAATTTTCATGTAGAATTCAGATTTCTATGTCTTGTAGCAAAAGTGTATCGTGTATTCAGCAATATGGTCTTACCATGTAGTTATGGATTAAGTTTATTATCAAAGAGAGAGAGAAAAAGAGAGAGAGAGAGAGGGGGGGAGGGAGGGAGAGAGAGGGAGAGAGAGAGATGAAATTGAGAGTGAGGTATATTAGGGTTCATTTTGGAGAGAATTTAATTGGAGAAATATAATATGGTGTAGATATAATCATATTTAATTGTATTTATGTATGTGAAGGATTCTCAAAAATAACTTTGTAAAAATAACATTTTAAGCAGTCAAGATAGCTCACATTTGTAATCTCCACAGGAGGGGGGAGAATTACTATCAGTCTTAGGCTAGCCTGGGATATAAAGTAAGTAACTGTCTGAAAACAAAAATCAAGCAAAAGCTATTTAAATGTAAACAAGTAAAAATAGTAAAGAAGAAAGTATCAAGGAAATAGAAGTAGAAAGCAGAAAGCAAGACAAGAAATATACAGTATTAACATATCTCATGTACAATAAGTTTTACTAAATTCAACACAGTAAAATAATGAGGTTCATACATATAAAATCCAGTACACTTAGACATAAAAAATTTTAATGGCCATATGAGCATAAACATCTTATAGGCAATCTGCAAAACAAGGTAATTTAAAATGTCTGTATCTGGACTTTTTCAACAAGAAATTATCCTGAAGCTAAATGTTTGACATTAGTTACATTGATGCCAACAAAGATTCTGTAAATTATCATTAATACTTTGAAAGCAATAGATAAAGATACAAAAAGAAATTGTGAAATATGGAATCCTACTTCAATGTCTATGTATTTGAATACAAAGACTAATTTAATGAAGACACAGAGATATACTAGTGATCATTAGAAATAGAAGTGATGGGGCAAAACAGGAACTGTGAGTTACTATGTACTTTCTTGCTCGTAGAAAGACCATTATGATACTGCTTATCCACCAATTTATATGGTGCACCTGAAGAAAGCTGTAAGTTCAGACAGAGATGTTCTTTGTGTATGATTATTCAGACATCTCAACACCTAATAATGGAGGGAGTGAAATGTTTATTCTATCTATAGAATTAGTTATATCACTAATAGTACCACCACAGATTATGTACAACAGAGCACATTTGGGGAAGAAATAATGGTGTATGAAATATTAAACTTTAAAATTTCCAGTGAAATTTTAAAGTTCATGTAAGAAAATGATATCTTAATGGTAGCAGCATTGGGACTATTCTTGCTGGTTTGTTTTGTTTTGCTATGTTTAATTTTAAGATTAAATGTAGTTTTAATTTTTAGTTCTCTTAGAGCTCAAGCTAACCACACTGACACTATGCAGCTGATGGCGACCTTGAAATTGTCTATGCTTTCTGTTGAATGCTAGAGGCCTGGGCAGTACTACAGCCAGTCTGCTTGCCTGGCATCCTTCATTTCTTCTTCCCCCTTCTCTTCTTTCTTTCTTTCTTTCTTTCTTTCTTTCTTTCTTTCTTTCTTTCTTTCTTTTTTTCCTTATTTTTTCCTTCCTTCCTTCTTTCCTTCCTTCCTTTCTTTCTTTGCTCTTTCCCTCTGTTTAAAGAGTATTATAATAGAGATATAAAATTTGAGCCCAGGCCATCAATTAAAAAATACTTCTTAATAAATGAAACAGTACACATTTTAATAACATTACTTCAAGAGAAAGCTTGTGAATGCCATAGAAGTTTAGAGATTTGGAAGGGTGCTCTATGAATGGAAGCCATACCCTGTCTGAATCCCATCCAACCCCAACAATAAGATGCAGCAGTAAGGAACTGTTCCCATTATCATCTGAAAATGAGAAAATGAACTGGAAGTAAATAAATGAATGAATGAATGAATAAATAAATAAATAAATAAATAAATAAATAAATAAATAGAGGGTAGGTATGAAATATGGTGGGAAAATATGCTTTTATATAGTTTCATGAAAAACTCTGCACTGCAGCATTTGACGATATTAACAGCCAGAAAAAAAATTGATAGGAGGAAAAAAATACCACACTGGAGAATGTTCTAAGCATAAATTTCTGTGACTTCTCTCATGAAGCTAAAAGACATTTAGAATGAGCAGACTCTTAAGTCAGCCTAGCCACACAGTCAGTGTGGGCCATTTACCTGGACTATATTGCTTTTCGGTTATGACCCTGAGAAGTGACTTAACATCTCAAACTTTTTAGCCTTCAAAAGATGCTTTAAATTTTCTCATTTATTTCACAACACTGCTAATGAAATTAGATATGTAAGCACATATTTGGAAATAAACAATCCAAGATATTTTATTAGTATGCTCTTTGAGACAAAAATGCTATTTACCAAGATAGTAGCTATAAGAAATCAAAATTTTATCAATATATATAATGAGAAAACATTTAAAATGGAAGCAATAGATTTCAATTTTACTGATTCTAAAATTATTCACAGTATTATAAAATGGAGAATGGTGCAGAAACTTCAGATTTTAAAAACTTTCTTTACTCTCCTTCCCAATCCATGACTGCTGAACTCGTTCTCTTGAACTCACAATTTCCTAAAAAATAATGAAGGTATTTGAAACAGTTATCTTTGAAATGCATTCAACTAAGTGGTTCAGCAATAATTCTTAGCGAATATTAATAATGTTCTGAGTTCTGTAGAAAATGAAAAGGGTGGACAAGCTGAATATAATAAGCAAGGTTGATTATGGTGTTTTCAATTCCATCCTCATCTGTAATGTTACTAGAGTAAACGTGAGTTTGGCTCACGTTCTAAAGATAGACCCACCAATAGCATTAACTGCTAATAACTCTAGATTTACACCAACTGTTCTGCTTCAGAAAGGGAAATATGCCTCTACTCTGTGGTTTCTAATATATGTATATGATATGTGAAATAATAGACATCGATCCAAAGAGCATGGTTTCTTATGGTTTCAAGATGGACTTTTGGGAAAGCTCTTTGACTTTCAAGGGTAGTTCCATTAAGGCTAAAAGTGCACTGAGTCAAAGAATAAGGAGACTAGCTGAAAATAATAGATTGCAGAAACACATCATTGCTCTCAGAATTTGGCATTTTGACTGCATATGTGAAAATTATCTTCATAATTTAAAAGTGAATCAAATAATTATGGTGAGGTTGTAAAGAATACGAATCAATATTTAATAGTAAAATGTTTTATTTTATAATCCGTTTTGTGCTAGGCTATACTCTATTTATAAAGTTATTTATTGGCCACAAACATCATTTTTGACGATTTGTTTTGTTTTCATTGGGTATATTTGTATGTGCCTATGTGTGGATATGTGCATGTGAGTACAGATGCCTGCAGAGGCTTAAAGAGGAGTCAGCTCACCTGAAAATGGAGCTACAGGCAACTGTGAGCTCATGCATGTAATTTTCACACAGAGTGATCATGTAATCTATGCACATGCCTGGCATAGTTACATAAGCCTACATGTGCATGTATGGGATCTATAAAAGTGGGTTCCACTTATACCTCTACTGTTTTTCCTGAACAATCATTCCATAGGCCTAAGCACATCCCCTCTGTTCTCTTCCCTTAATAACTCTTATAGTGGGTATTGTTGTACCTCGTGGCTTTTCTCACACAGTAAACAGTGCTGCTTAATGAATAACATTGTGTTGCCTAATAAATAATGGTTATTTTTTTTCAGATTAGGGACAGACATTACCATGTCAAAATTTTAAAACTTTTTTCCATTTTTTGACTTTGAATTATATGATTTTATGTTCCTTACATATTTGAAGATATTGCTTTAGAGAATTCCTAGCACTGAATTTATGAAGTATTTGTTTTCAGTGTTTCTTTTACTCCATCAATAGTTATATTTTTTTCTAAAGATAAATAACTTATTCAAGTTATATTTTCTATATGAATAGAGTTGTGACGCGTATCCTTGCAATTAACACACATATTACTTCAAATTGTTATTAGTTAGTGTCTATTAATATTTAAGATATCTTCTAAAAATCTCACATATACAGTCCTTAATTATGACTGACAGCTCTGGGTATATTGGTTTGTGCTAATACACGTAGTATTACTATATACACTAGTTTATAATCACATATGGCTTTCAAGGCCTTGAAAACTCTGCTGATATTTATGGTGTCTATCTTTGTATGTTAGTTGATCTTTCTTGTCTGCATCAAGAAAATTGCCCAGACACAGCAATATGAGACAAAATACCTCCAAAATTACCACTGAGTTTGAGGTAGTCATCTATTGACATATGATCCCCAGGGAAGTTGCTGGGAGGTGGAATTGCTGGTGTGAATCTAGTGTTCTCTTTGAAAATCAGCTGTTCTTCAGTTGGATAAGTGAGTGGGCAGTGTAAGCCTGGCTTCTGACAAGTGAAGAGACCAGGTGTGTGCATCCTTGAGGAAACTCTTTTAAATGTTCAATACTGTGTATAATGCTAGATCTATGCATCTCACATGTGACTTGTATTTTGTTAACATAAACAACTGATAACTAATTGACTAAGAATTCAGAGTCCTATGTTTTCTACATCTGTGTTAACTACTTTTCTGTTGCTGTGATGAAACATTCTTGCAAAAGGAATGTGAGAAAGAAAAGGTTTATTTTGGCTTAAATTTCTAGAGGCATAGAGATCATCATATCAGGGAAGAAATGGTGATAGTCATAGAAAATACTACAGCAGAAACAGGAATCTAGCAGGTTATACTTTCTGCTGTAGACAGGAAGCACACACAGAAAAAAACAGGAAGTGGACAGAATATAAAATTTCAAAGCCTGTCTCTAGCAGCATAAATTCTTCAACAATACCACACCTTCCCACCACCAACTTCAGACTAAGTGTTCAAAGGTATGATCTTATAGGAGCATTTCTAACTCAAAGTATAGTGTCTATTGAAAAGATCATATGGTATTTTTTCCTCTTAATGTTACATCATATTGACTCAATTAATATGTTTAACCATCTTTAAATTCCAAAGGGTAAATTTCACCTGATTGTTATGTATGCTTTAAATATGATGCTAGATCATTTTAACAGCATTATGTTGAGGTTCTTTCATTTGTGTTTATGAAAGCCTATACTCTTGCTTGGTGATAGTGTGGTCCTCTGGCTTTCATAATGTTATCCTCAAAAATAAGTTTGAAATGGTTCTTCCTCTTAAATTTTTGGAAGAATTTGAGGAGTACTGGCAATAATTATTCGTTTAATGTTTTACAAATGAAAATTTATTTTTCCACATTATTCTCACTTGTAATAAAATACTTGATTATTGTTTTCTTGGAATATTTTGAGTATTGAGTCATTCACCTACTACAAAGTGCCTGTTCTGTTTTTCTGTTTCTTCATAATTCAGTCTTATTGGCTTGTATACGTGTCTAACAATATGACATTTATCCCAAGTTTACTGCAATGTTGGTAAGGAATTATTCATAGTAGTATCATATGAGCCTTTGTATTTCTATATTGTCAGTTGTCATGTCTCCTCTTCATAGCTGGGACTGTACACTAGAGTCTTCTTTCTTTGTGTCTTTTTCTGGCTAAATGTATGCCAGTTTTATTTGTTCTTTCAACAACCAGTTGTTATATTTATTGATCTTTTGGTCTGACTATTTTCCATGTTTTGTAAATTGTGTTTATATTTTAGTTTGTTTCAAAATATTTTCTATATACTTACTATTTTTTAAAAAAAAAACATTCTTTTTCTACATATTTGTGTGTTTTCTAGCTTTTTCTTGTTAGGGAATTTCATTTTAATGCATTCTGTTCAAGAAAAATAGTCAGCAAAATTTCATGCTCTTCAAATTTGATAAGACTTGTTTTATTACCTAATGTAAAACCTATCTTGTTCCATGTGTCCTCTAGAAGAATATGATTTGCCTCATATTGGATAACATGCTATATGTATCTGCTTAAATAATTTGGTCTAAAGTATAATTCAAATCCAGTATTTCCTCTGGACACCAACAACCTTTTTTCTGCTGGCATATTTCCATTTTATGGTAGTTAATCATTTTCTTATTGCACTAAAAGATGTCCAGGTTTTATTTCTTCTATTTTCTTCCAAATCTTAAGATTACTTATTTACCTAAGGAGTTTATTTATTTATTTTTTTTGCCAAAACTGGTTTCACAGATAAAATTCTTGATGATATGGTAATCGTTTTTACTATCAGGTCATTGTTTCTTGGCTACAAACACTGACAGAATAAAATTGATATTTCATGTTAGTAATTTATGCATATAAGCACTAACTATAAATGTGAATATTTTAAAATGTACTAATCTCTACCTGTGTCAAAATAAACCCCTGTACACAGTGATACAACCAGCTTTAATGCATTATCATCTATACAATTCTTGTTTCCTTCTTTTTTAATGGAGAAGTCACACTCCAAACTTCTATACAATTTACTTGTATCTTATTTAATTATTGAAATTCAGAAGCATGTTATTAATGCCTCCTGGATACAAAATCGTATTCTACATTGCTGCCTATGTTAAAAGCAACAATTTAAAAGAATAATTATTTATATCAACACCTGTCTTCTCAGTGACACTGTCTCAGCCAAAACTTGAAATGGAGAGGCTAGAGAAAGGTAAATTCATTTGAAAATTATGATAACAAGCAAAGCACCATTTAAACATACATAACAAGAAAATAAGAATGAAATAAATAAGCAGGTAAGAAATTGAAGGAAGTTTTAATCTGTATGATGAGAGCTAAGTAAGCATATCTTTTGACAAGTATTGTGATATGCATCTTTCTTATGGATTTGAAACAACCTTCATATATTAAGTTTTATTGCTTTTATAACTATTTCCCATAGAATATATTATTCTTTATATACTGACATATTATTTTACATACAAATTATCATGAGCATATGTTGTTAAAATTATCAATCGTTTCTTTAAGTTCTCTGAATTTTAAGCTATGATTAGAAAGGACATTATAATCAACAAAGGGATTTTATTTTTCCTTGAGTTCCTTTGATAATAAATTTTGAATTTTTATAATATATAATTAAAGTAATAACTTTTTCTTTCAATAATATTTTAGAAAATAAGAAACTAGGTAATGTTCAAACTTTTTAAAATTGTGATCAGGCTGCATTATATGCTGGTGTATTAGTAGCACAAACATTGTGTGAGCAGCTAACTAGTATCTGTTTAGATTTAAGGTCCAGTTCCATGTACTGGAACACACACCCTATTGGAATTTTGAGGTCCAGCCTATTAATTTCCTTCCCAGGGGACCAGAAGAGATACTACCAATGGCAGGGGAATGAATCTATATACATGGAGCTCTTTTGCCCAACTTGTTTATTCATCTGCCACCATAATTCTGCCCTGTTCTCTCAGAACCAGTCTAATCTTTTCCAAAACAGCAACACCTTCATGTTTTCAATACAACACAAGAATTGCAAGGTCCCCACCAGAAGCTTCCTGGTCACTTCATTTGCAACCCAAAAGGGTGAGATAATAAGTGTGGAGTTAGATAGTTGCTGGAATAAATCAGAAAAGGAATTTATGTGCTAGAAATATATCCTTACTGTGGTTAGGTGAAAACATTATGAGTCTATCATAAATGTGCTCAAACTACAAACTTACAGGTGATAGGGTAAAGAAATCTATAATTCACTAAAAATAAAACTGCCTCTATTATTCTCTGCTGCCAGTTTTCTGACAGGGTAGGGGAGGAAGTACTGAGAGCTAGTCAAATCTTCATCATAGCTTGAAGCACCTGGTGAGAGGAAACCCCTTTGTTCTAAAAAGTTGCTCCAGGGCAGTGAGGAAGTGGGGAAGATCTGAACTTTATTTGCATAAGAAGCAAAGTTTTGCACCTAGGGGCTGGACACTTGGTCTGGGGGACAGGTTGTCTCTGAAAGAATGTTTTACCTAGCAGATGGTCTGGTAGCTGTTCTGTTCCTCACTTGTCCTTCAATGCTTTGTTTGGGGCTTGCTGTGTCTGTGGATGTAGCTAAAAGGGATATTTGCAAAAAGCAGATACCCAATTCAAATGCTAAAATAGGAACGGGGAGCTCAGAGGTAGAAGGCCCTGCCTGCATGACTTTATCCAAGTACTTTGAGCATACAAGCCTGAGAAGGAGGTTTACACACACACATGTTCTAGGAGAATTATGAGCACAAGAGATTCATAGCAAGATGCAGCTGAATATTAAAGTTGTATAACACCAAATATTCCATGATAAATGGCTTCCCGCTTAAAGGACACCTTGGCCGGTCAAGGTATAGCTTATTATATACAGCTGGACTCCCTATTTCATATTCTTGTGGCTTGTGACAACACCTAACACTGTTCAGGTGGCCAAGAACTTGAGATTAGATAGGCCATGGACCATGTGAGCATCAAATACTATTGTTCTACTAATGGAATATAACAACACAATGAATCTTAATGATATTCTTTTAAACATTTAGATCGATTTCTCAACAATAATCAAAGAAAGCTTCCTCATGTAGTAGATGGGAACTAGTACGAAGACTCACATCTGGACAATGTGCAGAGAGTGTGAGACTTTAGAATACTCAGTCCTTAATGGGATGTTTTCATGGAATCCCTCTCATTAGGGCTTAGGAAATTATGTGGAAGAGGAGGGAGAAGATTGTAAGAGACAGAAGGGATGGGGACACCAAGGATATAGTGTCTTTCAGACACAACAAGACTAACACACATATGAACTCACAGTGACTGTGGAAGCATGCAGAGGGCCATAAAAGTCTAAGTGAGACAGCCTCTTAGTATGGAGAAGAAGAAGTGGACAAGCTCTCCCATCATTTGCACAGACGCTATTTCCAATTAATAACCATTTGCAAAGGAAGAAATAGTTTTCTCCAGTGGAGTCTCATTGGGTATATAAACCACACTTAGGGGCAGACTCCACATCCAGATGTAGATGGACAATACAAAATAAACTCAGTTGTAGACTTGTTATATTATATTGCTTTGTTTGGGCATTATTTTTTCTTACTAGTCATTGCTTGTATATGGTGGTTTCCAATTTTGTGTTTCTATAGTGTGTGCATGTGTGTCTGTGTCTGTGTTTCTTTGCTTTTTCTTTTTTTCTGTGTGTGTGTGTGTGTGTGTGTGTGTGCCTGTTTGTTTTCTAAAGAGAGCAAGAAGGCCTGGAATTGGATGTATAGGGAAAATTTTAGAGGAGATGGATGAGAGGAGATGTTGATGAGAATACATAGTATGAAAAAAATTAATTTTCAATAAAAAGGTTCTATAAAATCTTATGGATGAACATTATATTATGCTTAAATAGCTTTAACTGTTTTCCTTAGAATTCATACATCAATTTTCATGTCATGTTATTGTGAGACCAAAATGAGCCATCTTAGAAATAAGACCAAAATACTTTCACCCAAAAACTAAGGCCTAAGATTTCTCCTTCTAGGAATAGGCCATTAGTTACTGAAACCAGTCAGTTCAGATTCCAGAAACCAGGAAGTGTAAAAGTACAGAGTCACAAGATAGTCACAAGGTAATGCCTGCCGGACTATGGAATGTCCTCTCCCTGGTTTCCAGGGTAACTGACCACAGAAATGCCCCCACCTGAGGGCAGCCAATGAGAAATGGTGGTGGGTAACCACTCCCTTAGAAGTAATTTCTAGAAGACCCTAGAAGCGAGCCAATCAGAATTGTATCTGTACTAGCACCCCTAAATGATGTAACCTTGTGATTTTTCCCTTTAAAAGCTGAGCTTGCAGATAGGTGGGCACTTCCTCCAGCCGCCACTGTGTTGGATGTATTGGATGAAGTCCCTGCCTAGGCTTGTATTCGATATCCAGAATTAAACCTTGCTTTTGCATTCCGGCATGCTTGTCTTTGGTGGTCTCTCTGGGGGTCACGATCTGGGCACGACAGTTATATCAACTATTTACTGTTATATTGATGAAAATTGTTCTGAGTTTGATGGGTAACTAAATATTTCAACATAAATGTCATGTTTTCTTTATGCAATTATTATTAAAATTTTCATTAATATGATTATTACATTCAGTTTTATTGTAAATTCAGTGGCACTTTCTGATGTAAACTCATGGATTCTAAAGAAAAAAATAATCTATTCCTTATGTTCTGCACAATACTATTATATATGGGAACTTTAGTTCAGAACTCATAGAGTAGTTGTATGAAGAAATACTAGAAGGCAAACTGGGAAACTATGCTAAAATAAGGTTAATACATTATTTTAAAATTAAAAAAATCTACAATTGAGAGGTCTGTATTTACCATCTTACAAAAATGATTTCCTGAGTTTAAAAATGGTAAACATCTCCTAGCCATACTGGTTCATTTTTAGTACTTCTGATTTCTAGGATGCCTTTCCATTTTTTTTCCTCTGGGATTTAAGAATTTTTCTCTGACACCTCCACAGGCTCCAGGTGGTAGATAGCTCTCTCCTTCTCATCATTCGTGACTATAATATCACTTAATACCAAATATTTCCTCTTCTCTGTCTTTTTCTTGCTGGTGAATTTTCTTCACAGTTATCTTTATGATGTATTAGCTCCCCAGACACCAGGATTATCTCTAGCTTAATGACATTATCTCTAGCAAGGGCTATATTTTTGTAAGTTTGCTTGCCATTTTTAGCCTTGGCACTATAAATAAGAATTCCTCAATAAATAGCCTTGCCTGTAAAGACTGAGTTAAGCTGAATGAATTAAGAGGGTAAGTGATTATAACTTCTGTGATGTGGGTACACTGGAATGTTTCTGGTCAAGAACCTAATTACAGTTTACCTTGGGCTATCTTTAGACTCCTATGTGGTTAATTCTTGCCTATCACAGGACCTTGCATCCTGTAACAAACAGATTAAAATTAAAAACAACAACAACAAGAAAACATTTGAGATATATTAACTTAACAAAGCCATAGTTTCAATTAATCAAAAAGCTAAGAGTACTATGATAGTACCTGAGGTCTATAGGTACTTCACTACTTTGCTATAAATTATCTTTCTGATATTTTATAATTTATTTAAAGTGTTTGCTTTATGATGTTCTTTGTCCGGTTACTATGAAAACTTCATAACACTGTTGCAATGTGAACTGAGACATAGAATTTGGGGCAACATGAATTTATGTCCTGGGGACATGGTTACAACATAATCAAGAAAAGACTCCAGTATATATTGTCAACACACAAATTGGATCCAAAATAAACTATCTGATAAATCTTTTGAGGTAATAGCTATGATTTTGCATTGACAATATTATATACTGGAGTTTTTCTTAAAGATTATGTGGTTGTATTTTCATTATTAGATGAATCTATTTTTTTATATTTCTTTATAAGCATATTACAGAGGTAAACACCTTTTTGTAATCATTGGTCATCTTTCCTTTTATTGGAGACTTATATCTTGCAGATTTATAATGTATTATTTGTGTTTTCTGTCACTTGTTAATTTTTTGTTTGTTGTTGAGTTATAAGATATTTCCATGAATTCTTCAACTTGTTATTTTTATTATGTGAACATGATTAAATTCTATTTTCTGATTTTCCCACATAAGGTCTATACTATAAGGAGTAGAACACCTCTAAAACCATCTTTAATCATCTCTTTGTTAATTTTAACTCTATATAAACCATTATCTTAAAAATACCATGTAATGATTATGTTTGAAGTTCTACATGCGTAGTTTTGATGGTTTTACATAAAAAAGCATATATATGATTTATTACCATGTTTATCTAAGCTTCTTATTCCATCTCATGTTTGTTCATGAAATTTCTTATATATTCTTTTCCATGTGTTCTTTGGAGTATTTATTTACAACTCATAAATTATCATACTACTTTTTTTCCTGTTGTACATTTGTGATACTTTAACTCTGTTTTATTTCTTTTCATAGCTTATGTTTTCTGAAGCAAGAAAACTATAATCTGTTTGTCAGCTGAGAATAGTAGATGCCTCATGGTTTGCTCAATGTACCCTTCAATGTTGAGACCTCATATTGAAAGATGAAGAGCTTATTTTTGGTTAAAATGCTGACATTGGTTCAACTAGAACTGATTTTGTTTTGTACAGAAACTTGCACATCCTGGAAACTCAAAACTGGCCATATAGTAATGACTGGCCTTCACCAGAACAAGCAGAACTCTAAGCTCATGACCAAGTGGGTTTATTTTATATAGGTTTGTTTCATAAAAGACCTTAAGTGTGGGAGCCCACAGAGGTTTCCTAGCGAGATCTGAGTTTGTTTTACCCAGGACTTCATGAAAGGGTGATTGGACCACGGGCTTGGGTACCAGGTGTTTGGAAGGGTCTACACTTGTTTGTATCTGGCAAGAGGGAGGTCTTTTGCTCCTCCCTTTCTGTTGGTTAGGCCTATCATTCTATCTATCGTTCCTTTTTCCTCTCTCCTCCTCATAGGAACCCTGTGAAAGGTGGGGCTGGTCCCCCACAGTTAGTGCCAGAACTAGGGCCTTGGGTGTAAAGGAAGTTAAGTGAGAATAGGAAAGTACCCCACAGGAATCAGTTGGGCATGTCCAATTTTGTTTTATTAAGGTTCAGGCAGGGTATTCTATTCTTTGGAAGTAAAATTTTAAATATAAAGTAGAGTAGCTCAAGTTAAGCTAAATAAGAAAGTAGTTAAAGTTAGGCTGTAACAAGTATCTCTCTTAAGTTTCTCTCTTTTTCTCTAAATCTCTACTGAAATCAGGCCTAAAGACAGTAGTATAAGTAAGTCATAGAAATGTAGCTTAGGTATATTAGGGTAGAATAGGCTTTAGGCATACAGATATTGTATAGGCTTAATAGGAAGGAACTTAGGGTAGGCTTAGAATTTCCCCAGTGCTAGACCTGGGATGCAAAGGGCAGTGTCTAGAACCTAGTAGCCACTGCAAACTTGGCAGTCTGAGTGGCTTCAGAAGCTCTAGAAGCCACCAACAATGGTGAACACCAAAGCCAGCACAAACAGCAGCAGACAGGCATGAGCAGCTGAGACCCAAGGGTCATCAGAACAGCACATGTGGCAGACACCTCAGAGCAAGTGGAAGCAGTGATGTTCTGTATATTTTCTGCCCTGAGGAGCCTCAGTAAGACGCAGTCAGTCAGGATGCTTGTGAAAGCTTGACTGACATAGCTTGAGGCTATACTCAACCTTGACAAGCCCAGCAGCAGAGACACCAAGCGGAGAGAGAGGTGAATGGCAGGCAGCAAAGACCAGACTCTAGCTGACTGAGCAGGTCTGTCTCCCAAAGCCACAGTCCCTGGTAGCTGGAGCCTGGCAGAGACACTGCAGGAGAGGCAGAGTCAGGCAGGCAACTGGAGATCAAGAGTGCAGGGTGCCCTGGCATCTGTGTGAGACACAAAGCCTCCATAGAAAGATGTCCTCCGGGAGCACACCAGGAGGGAGAGGGAACAGGTGCTCCAAGTCTGAGTGTGTTGTAGGAACACCAGGGAGCCTTGCAAGCAGGGCAGCAAATGGAGGAGAGACCACCCGCAAAGCAGGTAATGCAACTGGCATGCAGTAGCCATGACTGGCTATGGCTGGGTTTCCTCCCAGACCCTGGGTGCTGAGAGCAGAGACTCATAGCAGCGGTGGCCTCTTTAGCCTGTGTGGCCAGCTAATAGCTTTTGCCCTGAAGTAAAAAATGGCCTTAGGGGAAGACCACAGACTGCAAAGCACAGCTATAGTGGAGAGTGAAAGTTTCAGAGAGGCTTGCTTGAGCTGAAAAAAAGGTGTGGTTACCGGACTCCGCATATTTGGAGTTGTTTGCTCTAGCGTCATTACAACTCTGACAGCTATATAAGACTTAAGGGCAGCTGATGAGCCAGGCCCTGATTTCAAGCACTCAGAGGAACTTTTAATATTGGTACCAGAACTGGTTTTTGAACTTTTCAGACTTAAAAAAAAAAATGAGATGGACAGGAGTGATTCCATTGCAATTGGACAATTTTGACTTTACCTACACATATAGACTCTATTAACTGTGGTGATTCATGAACTGTTTTATGTTAAAAATGGAACTGTTTAAACAGAGAAGTTTGTTTGTTTGTTTTTCTCAAGCTTAAGATGCAGCTTAAAAATTATAAAGACAAGGGGGAGTTAATATTCCTCAGTCTATTTAATTAAAAAATATTTTCTTGTTACTTCAGTGGATTAATGTTTAAGTTTTGTTAATGTTCCCTATATTTTGTTTGTATAGTTCTATTAAGAAATTGATTTTGGATGTTTGATAATGTTTTTGAAGTATTAATAGTTATATTGAGAGTATTGGTTTTGGATGTAGCTTTGTAGGAACTGTAAGTGTGTATAGTAACATTTATGTTAGAGATATTATGTTAACCTGTTGATATTGATTCACCATGGTATGGTGAAGTTAAGGGAATGTTTAAGTTTGATGCATATGCACCAGAAGTTTCTCTTATGTTTCATTAGCAAGAAATGCAAATGGTTCTATTAAGAGACTGCTTTAGAGTGTATTTTTGCTCAAGTTTTTAAAGTGTTAATGGTTTGCTTTGGATGTAAGTTTGAGAGAATTGTAATTATGTATAGTTATGTTTAAGTTAAAATTATATTAACCTGTTAATGAGGAAGCTAAGGGAATATTTAAGTTTGATGTAGTTGCATCTGGAGTTTATTGATTTATTGGATGCAGGCGAAGCAGAAGTTTATTGATTTTAAAAAAGGACTTGGTGCAGATAAGACTGTTGTAGTCATCTTAGACCCATTCCAAAAAGGACATTCCATCTTTATCATCCTCTCCTCCTTTACTGGAAGATGCGGCAGCCCCAGGGAGCAGGAGTAGTGCTGTGGTAATTCCAGCTACTTGCAAGCTCTTAGTGGATTCAGAGCTGCATAGAATTAAGCTCTACACCCTCACTTGAGTTTTAAAATATTAAGAAGAGGTCCCTGTGGGAGCCCATGGAGGTTTCCTAGAGATATCTGAGTTTGCTTTACCCAGCAGGACTGCATAAGAGGATGAAGAGGATGATTGGACCATGAGCCTGGGTGTTTGGAAGGGTCTACACATGGTTGTATCTAGCAAGGTGGAGGTCTTTTGCCCCATCCCTTGGCATTGTTATAAAAAGCCCTTTTGAAGTTCTAGGCCATTGAGTGTTGACCCAGGCCCTACCGAGCTATCCTTTGTTTGTATCTTTCCTCTCAGCTAGGCCTATCATTCTATCTATCATTCCTTATTCTTCCCTCCTCCTCATAGGAACTTTGCAAAAGGTGGAGGCTGGTCCCCCACAAAGGGAGCACTTGAGAATCATGTAAGTAAAATACAGGAAGCTGCATTTGTATTCAGCATGATTTGAAAGTCACAAGATCATTTGATGATAACAGAATAATATAAGATGACTTGAAGGGATGATGGGCAATTACAAGATGAGGAGCTGGAATTTAAAGGGCCTATCTACTGAAGCAGTGATCTAAACATCAGTTCAATTTCTCTGTGTGTATATATTACAGTTTTATACATAAATTGTTATATATGATTATTTAGATATATACTTATAATGAGGATTTATGAACCAACAATAAGTATATATACAACCATTGTTAGAATGTATATGTCTTAAGAAGGATGTTAAATTTGCAACTGATACAAAGTTTCAAATTCTGCTCATCCTATTAGAAATGTAAAAGCATGAAATTTCAGCTAACACCTAAGAAAGCATAAAAATGGCTGGGTAGTTCAGGCAAGCTTGAGAGTAAAAACAACAGCAAATGGCAGCTTCATTGCCTTTAATTAATTTCTAATTCAGTTCTGTTAACTTTACTCTTGGTAGAATTTGTCTGAGATTCCAGAAGATATCATCTATATCATAATATGTTTTATTAGAATGCTGTAAATGCAACATCAAGGGACATCACAAATATCATTCAGTGAAAGCCCTAGTTCTGTTTCTCACTTAGAAGAAACTAAGGTGTTTTTTTCTTTTATATTTGGAAAAAGCAGTTTTGACATTTCCAACATGGTATGTTGCCTCACTACAGGGCCAGAATCATAAAGGCCTACTGAGCATGGATGGCGTCTACATAACCATGAGCCAAAGCCAACACTCTAATCTGTCTACTGCACCAGTGTTTGAGAGAGAAAATATTCTGTTATTTACTCAGATAAGTTTAACAGAAAATGCATAGCAGTTCATATCCTCTTCTTGTACGAATATATATTTTCAATAAAAGCACATAAGAATAAAAGTATCATATTTTGACTATATACTTGGACAGGGAAATTATCACATTTATATGCTATAAAATATTTTTTTCAACAAAGTTGTATTTACAGTCATGGGACAGTATTTTGTCCTTATTGTGGTGTAGACAGAAACATATGGAGACCATTGCTCTATATAGTGTAGGAGAAATATAAATATTTGAAATTTTTTCCTTTTTTAATGAAAAACCCACGTTTTTCATATATTTAATCCTATTTTCCCACCCACAGTTCTTCCCATATCCTCCATTCTTCCAAACCACCAAACTTAATGTTATTTCTCTCTCACACAATGTTGCAGTAGAGTGATCAGAGTGTAGGCTTTTTCTCATAGTTTTGGTCAACTCCAGCCATGCCCAGTTGCCCTTTATGATACTGGGCCTGTGTTGAGACCACATACTATGTTAGAAATGTCAATTGAAAAAGTCAAGTTAAATGATTCAGGAGAAGACTTGAATTAACAAGGAGATGTGAGGGTGAAATAATGCATATTCTAGGAAGATATGGAAGACAATAGCAAATCTATACAAAGGAATACAACAATAATACATAGAGGGCTTCAGGAAAAGAGTGTAATATTATAAGATAATGATGTTTGCAAAGTCCATGTTTAAGGAGTTCAAAGAAATAACTGTTGCTAAGATAGCAAGAAAACGTCATCAGGAAAAGTTCTAGAAACTGGAGGAGAAATACATCTTCCACTACTTGCATTTCTCAAAGTGAGCTGTATTACAAACTACTTCAAATATTAAGTGTCTTCCAAATGTCTACACAGTAAAATTCAGTGGTCAGAATCATGGTATTTGGAAGTGATGGTAAGTGGTGAGGCAAGGGCACATGGCAATACAAAGAAAAAATGAACAACGTGGCAATTCAAAGTCAAAAGCTCAGGTGACAGTGTGAGTCTTTGGGGAGGTCAGATGATGCTATGCCTGTGCGAAGTGCAGGTAAGAGGCAACATGTGACCAGGCACTCCCTTCAGGCATCACTTGTTTTACTTATGAACTGATAAGGGCAATGCTAGCAACATGAACCTTTTCCATGTTTACAAAATTCAGGTGCTATGCCCAGAATGGAGCAAAGAAATTAAGAAGCTCAACCACAGGAACACCAAATTGAACAATATACCAATAAAACACTCTTCCAAGCAAGGAGGGAATGGGCAAAAATAGTACTTTTCTTGGCCTAATCTACATGACAGGACTCAAAGACTCCTCTCTTCTGTGTGTCCCATATAACCTATTGGACCTTAATATAGTTTATGCACATAGCTTAAATAGTATTTTTGAGCCTCATAAGGAGTGTGATGATGAGCATCAGTAAGAGCATTGACAATAGTCACTGACCTCATATCTTCCCCAATGACTGTGCTGTTTATGCTTAATCAAGTGCTTGATGCATGTGAAGTATTTACTCTTCTAGCTCCAGTATTCTCTCACATTCCTTACATAATTTGTAATTTTTTCCTATGAATATAATGCTGTTATTCAAGTGATCAGTATAAATCAATCATAGGATAAAACACAATAAACAGATTTAAGAATAGGTAAGGTAATTATATGACAAAAGTATTTTTATTATTTTTTTTAAAGATTTATTATGTATACAGTGTTCTGTCTGCATGTATCCCTGCAGGCCAGAAGAGGGCACCAGATCTTATTACAGATGGTTGTGAGCCACCATGTGGTTGCTGGGAATTGAACTCAGGGCCTTTGGAAGAGCATTGGAAGAGCAAGCAGTACTCTTAACCTCTGAGCCATCTCTCCAGCCCCCCAAAGTATTTTTAATTTAGACTTTCTAAAACACTTCAACTCTTAGTACATGCTCGACAGAAATGAAGTCCCTTCTCCAGTTTGAACTATTATACAAATTTACAAGCTAAAGAAATGTTTATTTGTTTGGATCTTTGCTCTTCAATGGCAGTTATTGAACTTGGGTTTTAAGTGATAGTCATTATGGTTGTCATTTATGATATTATTTTATAATATTATTAGTTAAAATTGTGTATTTTAATTTAAGCATGACATTTAAGCTCATATATCCATGAGTATTTGTAAGTATACATTGATTTAAATATTTATGAATAAACAATATTACATTTGAGTTAAGATACATTTAAAAACTTGACTAAATAAAATGTGATTCATATATATCACAGAATACTATTCAGGAATAATAAAACAAAATTTTGTTATTTATGGCAAAATGGGTAGACATAGAAAGTATTACGTTCTGTGAGAAAGCTTGAAACAGAAGATTAGCACCACATAATTGTGCTCATGTGGAATCTAAAAAGTTAAGAAGAGGATGGTGTTCATCAGAGAAGAGTGGAAGCCAGGGTGGGATGGGGGAAGCTGATTACTATGTACTGAGTTGTAATTAGTAGATAGAAGTTTGATATGCTGTTCCATATTATTGTAACTGTAAATAATGTGTAAATAATGATAATAGTCTCTGTATATCTTAAATTTTTATAAAAAAGGAGTTTGAACAAAATCATACAACCAAATAATAGATGCTTGAGGACTTAAATTGAAAAATATTACCCAATGTGTTTCTGTTTCAAAATGATGTTGTAAAGATGAATATAAAAAATTTATATACAAAAATAATTTTAAATTAAAACATAAAATATGGTTTATATACATGGTTGTCTATTAAGTAATGAACTCAAAATAAGCCTTATAAGGTAACAGCATTATTTATGAGTACATTTAGCTGTATCATAACATATTTAACAAATTATTTGTGATTCAGAATACATATGATGCAATAAGTAAAAAAGTAAACTAACAGTTATATAGACAAACTGAAAAGTAGGAAAAGGTGAATTCAGGGACATTTTTAAATGTGAAAATTAGCTCTCCCATGGAAGTTAATAACAACTGTTATCATAACCTACTTTGAGTGCTACCTAGTATTTTTCTTTCTGCTGATTTACCATAGAGCTTACTGAGCCTTGGATGACAGTTACATGTATAGAGGGTCTTATACTTGCGGAGGACTTGCTGAGAACCACTGACTGTGGGTCTTCCAACTCCAACTGATACATGTGTAACCCAACACCTACACCTAAGGCTCAGGAAAAATCCCAGAAGAGTTGACATAAAGATGCTAAGAGCCAGAGGACAGGTATGTCTGCGTGAAATAGTGTCTTCAAGGTATATTCCCAAGGGCTGACCCCTGAATAAACTTGTACCAAATGCTAAGTACAGGTCTTCGTATGCAGTAAACATATGAGATCATGCTTTGTTTTGCATTTTACCATGACACTTACTTACATTTAGTACTTTAAAATGTTAAAAATCTTAGAAACTTTAAACTGGATATTAAGTGTATAGAAAGCAATGAGATAATAACTACAATGAAGAAAAAGGAACATAACTATGGAAATGAAAATATGCACAAATAATACAAAAGACAAAAAACATGCATAACTTTTGAGAGGAAAATTAAGTTTAAGAAGTGATGAAATGTTGAATTAATTATGATTTATGATTATTAATTTAATTTAATTTAATTAATTTATGATATTTCAAAGGCATATGCATATCGTGGACATTTTTCTGGAAGTCTTTTGCAATAGATTAGCAGGGAATATTATATTATATTATAATATATAATATGCAATATAGCGAGGAATATTTATACTGACAAATAATGATAATATAAATACATTTATAACACTTAGGTATGTATTAATGCATTCCACTGGAGTCCACACATAGAACACTCCCATATTTGGAATTGTTCACTCTGTGATTCTGCCATGTTTCTGATTCTACAGTAGACACATTCCCGGTGTCGATGAGCTGATGTTGCATTACCGTTTTTTCCTTGCTTTCTGTATCCTTTGGTTCCTTTCTATTTCAGCGTCTAATACCCAATCATCTGCTTCTAAACAGGCACTAAAGTCTTGGCATATGTTTACATTACTAAATTAGAAACAGTATGCCAAGGCTTCATGAAATATGAATGAAATGTGTGGTGAAGTGCTTTCTAGATGTGAGGTTGTAAATAATAAAGTGACTCTATCAATAATAGGCAGTGAGTAAACAGTGGATTTTAATTGATCTCATAGTTAAAATGTTGTAAGACAGGTGAAGAACAAGAAAATGAATCATGCTACTCTGATAATCTGTTTCAAATCTACTCTATTCCATAATTCCAAAGAATGCATTTACTTAAAATCAGTTTAAAAGTATAATTGAAATACTGTAAATGCCTGTCTAAAAAACAAATTTGATAGACACTGTCATTTTTCAATCATCATGAGAGTCAAATAACTTTCTGGAAAAATAAATTTTAATTGGCTTATGAATTACAGAGCTACAAATGCTCTCTGTGATTCAACTTAAGTGTGTGTGTCTCAGACGGGCCTGGCCTGCAATCATTGGGCAGCATAAAACTGAACTGTAAGGGAAAGAACTGTGGGCCCTGGAACAAAGCACTTTTACTTCCAAAGAGGTTAGAGATGGAGCATGGTACTATGGAGCCTAAAACAAAACAAAGCAAAAGCCCAAGGCCCCTTGACTCCTTGGCACTCCTACATATGAGATATTGCCCCCCGAGGGACCAAGGCCCTTGCTTCTTTCTCTTCTAGTAAATGACTCAGATGATGGCCTTCCCTGATGGCTTTTACTTTACAGTTTAAAAACCTCATCGTTAGTGTTAGTACCCCTGACTTTTCTTTTTTATGTTTTGCCTCTAAAACTGGCATTACCCTGCAGAGAGAACACACCAGATTTTACGTCAGCACTTCCTGCGTTTTTCCCAGCACTAAAGGGCAGTGTCATTTTCCATGAAAGCTAGGTTTTATTCCTATGATTTCTTCCACATCAGACTACAAGTTAGAGGCTGAATAATTTACTTTTAGAACTGACTTTCCAGAGAAACAAATACAGCATTATTCCTTTATTTTCTTTCCACATTATAAAATGAGTTTATAATTGTCTTAATTCCTCACATTCAAGAGCCTTTTTAAAACTTTCAATGTTTTTTGAGATTATTATTACATGTATCTCTCCCCCTAAGCCTACTATGTACCCTTGTCCTTGCTCCTTGCTCTCTTCAAATTCATGGTCTCTTCTTTGCTTTAATTGCTGTGAATATGTATATATGGGGTGTGTGTGTGTGTGTGTGTGTGTGTGTGTGTGTGTGTGTGTGTGTATGAAAACATACAAATACAGCCTGATCTGTCTGCATGATGTTATTTGTATGTGTGCATTTTTAAAACTGAAAAATTGGAAACAGATAACATGAACAAGGACCACACCAATAGACATGATAACCTGAAAGAGGGAAATCTAATGGGGCCTCAACTCCAGACAAAGAACTATAGGCAACTAAGGGTGTTGTGGGAATTCATTCCATTCTACCAATGACTTTTGGGGTATCTTACTCTGTGGGTGTGGTCTTGTCTGTGTACATGATTGCTTAAGAGGGGAGAAAGAGGCGTCAAGCTCTCTCTTGGGGTGAGAAGACGGTAGAAAGCAACTTGCAGTTGGTCCTCATCAACCTTGAGAACAGAAAGCTGGATCAGCAGCAGATCAGCAGCACGTCCACCTTGCTTTGTATTAGTGAGTCTGTTTCTCCATTGCACCCCTTAATAATATATATGCTTCTGTGGGCTCTTGAATCATATGGGTTCTAAAATTAGGGGAAATAGTGTTCTCCAGAGAAGAGCATACCAACTGTTTATCAAAAGCCTTTTAAAAATTACTTCTTAGCATGATTTGCTTGAATGCCTAAAACTCTCATTAATTTTTCTTTGTATTATAGGAGGTTAAAAAAGTTCTGTCGAAATTTGTTAACTAGCCTGGCAGAAAACTTGCAGACTTACTACTTAGAACACATCAGCACAAATGGAAAGTATGACCAGCTCGCAAAGAGCCGGTCCCAAGAACAGGTGGGAAAGTTTTGAAGACTGAATATAAAGAAGAAAATTAAGAATTGGAAAGAAACAAAAACCACAGTTATTTGCCAAAGGCGTGTGCTTTATGTGATGTTCTGCTTGGTCAAATTTACAAGATATTTACTAAGATGTTGATAATCTGATGATATTTGGAGTCAAGGTATTAATGAATGATGATTACAGAAAACCAAGGCTTTCCTGCCTGCCTGAGGGCAGCAGCTTTGATAAAATTTCCAGCAATTACCATCTTTCTGATTACCAAAGGGAAGCAGAATCTTAGAGTAGTGGAACAACATTGTAATTTAATGTGCAAATGTACAAAAGAGAGTTGACAGTCCTGCAAGAGAGAATTGGTGTTGAAGTCTACTCAATGTTATTAGCAGTGAAAATCTCCACTGTAAACTGTTACAATCATGAAATATTATTGATATAAATACACATATCTCTTTCATTAGGTAACCATTATGTCATTTTTTGAATGAGAAACTTCCATACTTAACATAGTCTAAGTGATGTATGCATGGCGATAGCCTTATTTCACGTCCTCACAGTGGTTTTGACACTTCTCTGGTGTTCATATGACAATTATGCTTACTATAGGCAGGTAAAGTTCAAAAAAAAGCTCTGAAAAATAGGATGAGGAGAGTGATGCAGGTTGGGGACTCAGTGAGCTGATTTTTGCCAGACTGGCTGAGCTAATTATATGGCTAATTTCCTAAGTAGCTATTTTGACACACTAAGCTACAAGTTGTTTATTTTTCTATGTAAAACTAAGAATTTTTATGTTCCACATGAGTTTAGGAGTGCAGATAAAATTTATTCTTTAATTTTCAGACCAAATGAGCAAGCCATAATATTATTTTATTGAAAAATAAAATAACTATTTTACTATAACAGTTATAATAATGATATCCTCGGAAAATAATGAATATAGTAACAAAAGACAAAAACAGCTTTCATTTGTTGAACATCAATTGCTACTTTAATATTAATATTATCTGACCCACCATATTTTTCTAGGCTGTGGGTTCATCAACATCAGAAACATATGGTGAGGTGGTCAGGATGCATATGGGAAGAAGTTCGCTATAAGGGTAGCCACCCAGACTGACCAAGACTTAAGTCAGAAGCTTACAATAGATGCAAATCTATAATAAATTACTTGACTAATAATACAGAATTTCTTTGCTGTATTCATAACTCTCTTTAAATGTATTTTATATACATATATGCTTAAATAGTATACTCTGTTCATATTTAACATCTAATTAATTTTCTTGTTATTACAGAAATAACCCTCAAAAGCTCATCACTGAACCCAAAACAAAAGCAAGTGCACACATTTTGGTAATTCATATTTACACATTCTTTGTGTTTTTTATCCTTCTTTCTTTCTTCCTATCTTTTCCCTGTAGACGTAACTACTATTCTGAATTTTTGTATTAATTACTTGATTATTAAATTTATTTTATCATACACTACAGATACACTTATATAATGTATGATATTGCTTGTTTTGAGTCTATAAAAATAGAAAAACATATAAATTATATTCCCAAGGCTTAGTAGGCACTGCTTGAGTCATTGTGGAATGATCTCCATCTAATCAAGATGATTTAAATTATTTTGGATATCTTCCCTAGCATATTATGCTTGGATTCATGTATTTCTAAAACATGTATTAACACATCAGTTTTCTGGCACACAGAAGTGTAAATAGAGAACTCATGTATTCTAAGAAAATTTTTTATTGTTCTCACTTTTCATGTGTATTCTTAAATTATATTATTTCTATAGTTGTTACCCAATTCGTACAACAGAATTACTCAGATGGGCCTTTGGGATATAAATATAGATGTAAACTTTGCAATGAATTCAATATGGGGAAGCTGCTATAGTGCAGAGGTTATTGAAGAAGCTTCATTGGTGACTCTTAATCATGTCACATGACTCCATTTCCTTATCTAGGAGAGAAAAACAACAAAAGCTGCTAGACAAGGTAAGTGCTGAGCATGTCTGAAGCCTGAGGATCTGCTACTATGATCCTGGGTTCCTTACTTATCCCATTGTGGTAATAAAATCCCTTGATGAAAACCACTTAATGAAAAGGTTAATTTTAGCTTGTAGTTCAGGGTTAAATTCCATCATGGAGGAAAAATCACAGTAGCAACAGCTGCCAGGAGTAGAGTGTGAAGAAAGCTAGTGCTCAGCTCACTTTCTTCTTCTTTTTTTTTAAAAATTTTTTAAAATTTTTATTTTGCAATACAATTCAGTTCTACATATCAGGCACGGATTCCCTTGTTCTCCCCCCTCCCGCCCCCCTCACCTTCCCCCCAGCCCACTCCCCATTCCCACCTCCTCCAGGGCAAAGCCTCCCCCGCGGACTGAGATCAACCTGGTGGACTCAGTCCAGGTAGGTCCAGTCCCCTCCTCCCAGGCCGAGCCAAGCGATCCTGCATAGGCCCCAGGTTTCTTCTTTTTATGCAGTCCAAGATCCAAGCACGAGGAATTGAACTGGCCATTTCAGAGTGGGTTATCCACTTCATTTAACCTAATCAAGATAATCTCCCATAGATATGGCTGTTATTGGTTTTTTTTTTTTTTTTTTTACTCTTTTGGGGGGCCCACCACCCTGCTCCCAAAAAATCACACACAGAGGCTTATTCTTAGTTATGAATGCCCAGCTTTAGCTTGGCTTGTTTCTTGCCAGCTTTCCTTAACTTATACCATCTACCTTTTGCCTCTGGGCCTTTCCCATTCTCTTACTTCTGTAAATCTTACTCTTACTCCATGGCTTGCTATATAGCTGGGTGGCTGGGTGGCTGGGTGGCTGGGTGGCTGGGTGGCTGGGTGGCTGTTCACTGAAGTCCTCCTCCTTCCTCTCTCATATCGAGATCTCTCCTCCCAGATTTCTCCTTCTATATATTCTCTGTGCCTGCCTTCTCCACCTATTATTTCTCCTGCCTTGCTATTGGCCATTCAGATCTTTATTAGACCATCAATTGTTTTAGACAGGCACAGTAACACAGCCTCACAGAGTTAAACAAATACAACATAAATGAAAGTAGCATAACTTAAAATAATATTCCACTACATGTGGCCAGGGGCTAACCCAATCAAAATTATTCCTGCTAGCTGAGTCTGGAGGCTTCTCTTCTGGGTGACTGGAGATCTTGTTAGGTTGACAGTCAACATCAATAGTCACAGATGCCTTGGGAGTACAAATATTTGTCGTACGACCACATTCCAGCAACAGGCGCTTGACAAAATTACTGATCCTGTATATACCATTTTTCTCATTTTTATGTTCTATGGATGATAAAATTACAAAGTTAAGAGTTTATAATAGTGAAGAACTGAGTACAGATAAAACAAAACAATACCTAGAAAATAGTAATTGTTAGTAGCACTATATTTCAATTTCTACGATGTTTGTAATTATTGGATTACTTTCATCCAAAACTCACGGAGTTCATGTTCTAATATAAAGCCAGAAAATCATTTTAGTAAGATTTAAGCACAATTTGAAAGTATGCTGTGGTGATATTGTGTTCCCCAAAGTATTGTGCACCCTAATAAACTTATCTGGGGTCAGAGAACAGAACAGCCACTAGAGGGCAAGAAATGGTGGCACTCACACCTTTAATCCCAGCATTCTGTAGGCAGAGATCTTCTATCTGGATCTCTGTGAGTTCAAAACCACACTGGAAGCAGCCAGGCTTGGTGACACATGCCTTTAATCCCAGGAAGTGATGGCAGGAAGCAGAAAGGTATATAAGTCATGAGGACCAGGAACTAGAGCCTTTTTAAGCTTTTAGGCTTTTAGCAGCAGTGCAGCTGAGATCCATTCGGATGAGGACACAGAGGCTTTCAGTCTGAGGAAATAAGATCAGCTGAGAAGTTGGCAAGATGAGGTTGGGTATGGCTTGTTCTGTTTCTCTCATCTTTCAGCATTCACCCCAATACCTGGCTCTGGGTTTGTTTTTATTAGTAAGACCTTTTAAGATTCATGTTACAGTATGCCCTAATTTGTTACTGGTAGTTGCAAAACATGATATTGGCTTAAATATAAGAAAAGTACATGTTTGCTTATAGAACAATGAAGGACATCTCTTCATTTCACTTCAAGATCTAGGGAGTAGTATGTTATTTGAACATACTGATTGTTTCTGAATGTAGAAATCATACTGATATATTCTAATGAAGAATGACAACTTTCAAGATATATAATTTATATGATTTTTGGTCACTCTCCTTCGCATATTTTCTTCTCTACATCACATCCCTATTAAACTTCTTCCTCCCTATGAATCCTTTTTACAGATTCATGATTTGGGGTTTGGTTTTATGATTGATTTAGTTAACCTGAACTATCTGTGTGAACACTGAATTGAAATTTTCCTTTGGATCCTGATGGGTCATTAATGGATACAAAACTTCCTGATTATCACTAGTCAGCAGTTTAGTAGTGATAAGTATGGACCTTACGCCCCTTTCCTATCTATGCCTGACTGCTGAGGGATTCATTTTTGCACAGGCTCAATGTAGCCATCTGTAGCTACTGAGAGTTTATGATTGAAGTAACTTTTGCCCAGAGATGACATTTTTTTATATCCTTTATTCCTATTTTCTGATTTTTTCCTTATTTTCACTTCCTGCAATGTACCCTGAGCCTGAAATAGTAAGATAATATTTTTATATAAGCCTAATGCTACATTGCTTATTATCTACATTCTTCTAGCTATTAATGAATGTATTTTGTATTTCTTTTTTTCTTAAAAATATTTGTTTCTCACATAATATATTCTTGGTACAGTTTCCCCTCCCTGTGCTCTTCCCAGTTCCTCCTTACATCTCTTCCTATCCAGATGCACTCCCTTTCTGTCTCTCATTAGAAAACAAACAGACTGTTAGAGGAATAGAAAATAATATATAAAAGATAAAACCAAAACTAACACATCAGAATTGGGAAAACAAACAAACAGAATGATTTTGATTTTAAATAGAGTAAATTAGAAATTCAAAATACTTTTGAATGCATACAAATAAATAAAAAAACTTTTTTATTTCAAAATTGCTTTTTTTTCCCTAAAAATCAAAAAAGCTTCATTGAGCTAAAAGATTCTAAATTTGGGAAATGAAATTACTCTAAAAAATTTTTAAAAAATGACTTGAGATAATTTTTCTTGGGTACACTTCACTCAAAAACCGTTATTCACCGTTAGTTATGACAAGCTGCCTTAACTTCACACTAATGAACAGAACCAGCATATAAAGGCACAATAATAATTCATGTAGCAAAGTAATGTAACTTTGAAAACATAACTAAAGTGGAGGTACTGTAGTAAGATTACCATGCAGAAATGTCCTCTTTAAAAACAAATACAACACTTAGAATGTGATTTACCTGTGTTTTCTAACACTGATTTAATACATGTTTTGTGATAATGTCATTGACATATGTTTAAAAGTTATAAATTACAATTTACATCTAAATAAATATAATGCCTTCATTGCTAGCATTAATTAAATTATCAATTAAAAATTGCTTTGAAATAAAAGCTTTTGGCCATTAATTATTCACTTTTTAAGAAGCAAACTATAGAAAAAAGCTAGAAGCTATAATTTAAGCCAACACAAAAGTTCAAATATGTGAATGGCTATGGGGACAAGTTTTCAATATTATGTATGTAATTCCTCAGATAAAGCCCCTGCTTTGTCACAGACACATCACATTAGGAGGAACTCTCCTCAGGCCACGAGCTTATACTTATGCACCAAAGCAAAACCTCTAGCAAAGAAGAATGTGTTACAGTCTCCTATATGGACCTTGCCGAAAAGAGAGAACTTTTGGCTTTCTAATGCTTCTCATTTTTAAATTAACACAAAACCTGTTTATTAGTCGGGGACTGCCTTGTGTTCTTCTCACCTATGTCTGCAATCCATGAACTAAGGAGCCACCCGGCTAGTGAGAAACTTTGTAAAGTGAGAAACATGGACAAGAGGCAATCAACACATGAAAGAAAGCAACATACAGAGGAGACATTATTCATTATTAGCCATGATCATGTTAAATGTTTAGTGTGTGTGTGTGTGTGTATGTGTGTGTGTGTGTTCATTGGTATTTTAGAAAATAAAATTAGGTATGATTACAATGCATTAGTAGAGTGCATTGTCCCTTTACTATAACAAATGTTAGGAAAATAGCAAAAATGCATAAAATATGCTACCATGAAGAATAAGAACATCTATAGAAGGAATAAATGTCATGAAACATTTAAAAGAGCCAACAGGTAGTTACTCACATTCTTTTATAAGTATTTCAACTGCTGACTGAGTTCCAGGTTTCCCTTGGTAGCAGCTACCCAAAAGTCATCCTCATAGATTACATTTCATAAACCCACGAGGATTTCTAATACCCACCATCAGAATGAAGCACAACACTGTAGACTTCACACTACTACAAAGTCTTCAAAATATCTCAAAATCAAAATGGCTAAATCATATTCCTTATAAACCAAAGAAATAGAAAGAGTACAATCTGCAAGCAAGTTTAAACATCCTGTGATGAGCTGTAGACCAGTTACATCAAATATTAGCCTGGATGCATCTTTGAAGGTCTGCGGACCATAACAAGATTTTTTGTTGTGAATTACTACTGTCTTTTTCTATTACCCCTCTGTTCTCCTTTTTTTGCTGTTGTTGAAAATATTGACTTGGGCCTTTTATCCAAGCACTCTGGAGGCGGAGGCAGGTGGATCTCTGATTCGAGGCCAGCCTGGTCTACATAGCTATTCCCAGGACAGCTAGGGCTGCACAGAGACACTTTGTCTTGGAAAACCAAAACTTAAAAAAATAGAAATTAAAAAAAAGAAAATATTTACTTGATTTGAGACCAGGTAGTTGGGGAAGGGAGGACTTCTATGGTGATGAGTTTTAATTGTCAACTTGAAATATTCTAAAATCACCTGGGAAAAGTCTCAATGAGGAATTTTCTTGATAGGGTTGGCCTGTGGGCATGACTGTGAGGAAATTTTTAATTGTCTAGTGGAGGTGGGAGCACTTACCCTGAATGTAGGCATCACGAAAGAGGGTCAGCTGAATACCACAAGCATGCATGCATCGACTCCCTCTCTGCTCTAGACTGGAATGGAACAATGCTTTAACTTCCCTGCTTTTTTTGACTTTTTTACCAGCTTTTTCTTGCACCTACACTGCTTTGGTCATTTTGTTTTATCACAATCCGAACAAAATTCAAGGCAACATTTAAGAATTAAATGGGAGTTATCCTCTCACATGAACAAGAATTCAGCTCATTTTTATAATGATATTTTAAATTAGTATGAAATATTCATAAAATTAAATTGTGTATGGCTTCTTAAATAAAAATGCATTCAGCAGTTTCTTTTGCTTAATCTTTACTAATGGCTTTATATTTAATTCCATAAAAATGAAAGAACAATTGAGTTTGCTACTAAATTATATAACTTTTTATCTTCTTAATTACTACATTTGTTTTCTTTACCAAATTTCCCTTTATCTTTTTGCTTTTTTTAACTTTAATTATTCTTCTTTTACACTGCTAACTCATTTCTAGCCTAAATTTGTGTCTGTATCACATAGAGAGCATCATAAAGAAAAGAAGTTATTTTATTAATCTCGTCATGAGATTCCAATGCTTGCTACTCTAATCTCCACTGATATGGCTTTCTAGTCTCATCTTTGCTTCTAGTAAAGTGGTTTAACTCAACACAGTGAATTCAATAAGCACAGTTTCAGCAGGAACAATTGTTCAGGATCATGATTATGTGATATGTGCCTATATGAGTAAGGAACACTCCTTATCTTGAAGAAACTCACATTTAATATTCCATTTTAAACCACTGTGTGTTATTACATTGACAGTTGTACATTCTTCAAGGAATGTGCATCACATAGCTTTCATCCACAAGAGAATCTCCCACTGCAAGCAGATCTCTCAGCAATTCTGTGACCTCAGTTACAGTTGCATATTTTGAATCAAGTGTGCCCGCAGTCTACTCTAACATATTGTTCATGGAAATACAAAATTCTGTCTCATGTGTTTAGTTCTTAATTGCTTATCTCCATAGTTTATGAAATTTGAGAGGGTGGGATCAGCAAAACTTCTCTGGGAGCCACGGGCATCACAATCACTTTTTGTCAATTTCTTGTTGAGGGATGTGGGTTGAGAAATGCTCCTCAGTCTCAAATTTTCAGGGAAAGATTATGAGAAAATTCATAACTTCTAATGAATGAAATTGAATTTGAAATGTATAAAGTTATTTCAATGACTGAAATAGTATATTTAAGATACAACAAAAATCTAAGCTGCATTTCTCAACCTAACTGTTCAAAAGAAGCCTGGGCATAATCCAGGAAAATCAGTATAAAATTCACTGTGTTAACACGTCTCTCATTAAAGAGTACATTGATAACTACAAGAATCTATCTGTGATATTTTTCAAAACCAATCCTAGGTGTATTCTGTTCTGGGACTTACAAAATGGTTTGCATGCTGAATCTTTCATTTTTATTTCTTACATTCAGTGTGTTTTCTTTAAAAGTATTGCAATGTATTTTCATCTAACATTTTGAATTTCAAGCTATTTTTTTCTCCATTTCAAGTAATTGCTACACCGTACAATGACCCTTTCCTTTGTGTATGTCCAGGGAAATACCTAATCTACCTTAGGCATGGCATGTGTTACAGACAAGCTTCAAATATTTTTCTGATAGCCTGTGGAGCACAGGCTACATGGCAGCGTTGAATTGTAGCATTATTTCTGGTGACATATTCAGCTGAGGAAGCTAAGAACGAGTGTATTAGAAGGAACTGTTCATATGGGCTAAAAGAAAGTTGATGAATATAGTAGGAAGGTTTCTCTGGTCCCACCAGGCCCCCACAGTCCCATGGCCCACTTATAAAATAATCACTCAGAAGCTTATATTAATTATAACTGCTTGGCTATTAGCTCAGGCTTATTACTGTCTAGCTATTACACTTAAATGAATTCTTATCTATGTTTAGCCATGTGGCTTGGTCCTTTTCTCAGTTCTGCCTTGACATCTTGCTTCCTCTGTGTCTGGCTGGTGACTCCTGACTCAACCCTTACTCTTCCCAAAATTCTCCTCATCTTTTCACCCTGCCTGTACTTCCAGCCTAGCTACTGGCCAATCAGCATTTTATTTATCAACCAATCAGAGCAACACACATTCATGGTGTACAGAATGACATCCTACAGCACTTCCAATTTTCTGTCTAATAAAAAGAAAGGTTTAACTTTAACATAGTAAAATTACATATAACGGAAGTTATCAAGCAAGGATTACAGTTATATCTAGTCTGTTTGTATTTGGCAAAATTAAAGAAAATAGTCTATCTATCCTATATTTGTGAGTCTAAAGTTTCATATCTAATTTATCTTTTATCATAACCAAGGAAAATTATAACTATTTAGTCTTCAACTACATCAAAGACCCCAGAAAGGTATATTACCTAAGTACACAGAAAGTGCATTGTAAGAAACTTCCAAAATTCTGGAAATGACAGAGACAGCTGCCTGCCTGGACAGTCATCTTAGTTCCTCTGCAACATTGGGGCATCCATCTTCAGTTTCTCAGTTGCTTCTCTCTGTGTCTTGTAGAATATCTGGCCGTCTCCTCTGTGAAGCAGGAAGCTGAAGGACCATCTTGCCTTGCAAAATTCAGTGGTCACATTCCTATGGGTCCTGCATGTCCAGTCAATACATTTTGTCAAGCAGTCAAAGCAAGAACAGTTTATTGCCCAAATGGCTATTTTTGCCAAGAAGATAAATACAATATAGAGTATCTTCGATGCCCATCTTCCTCTTTGAAATAAATTGGTGCTGCCAGGAGCAGATGTGTCCCACTGTCCAGGAAAGCCTAAGTTTGTAAAACATTTTAAATGCAATAGTCTGTAGGTCTCTGAAGTGTTTGAAGATTACTTACCTAAGTGGTACATTTCCTGCCAGCTCATGGAGCCACACGCACCACCAGCTCTTGGCAGCAGTGGGTCTATGCCTCCATCAAAGCAGCATGTGGCCCAGAAACCATTTATTTGTCTGTACTAGCATAACCTCTGTGTAACTCAGTGGGAATCCACCATGCTATACATCCAGCCTACACACCATGAACCCACCACAGTTCATTGTACCTCTGCCCACCCTGAAGTAGGAAGGTGCTCTTAGCTACATTTATAATCTCTTCTTAAGCTCTCCCAGGTTTTAGGTGGAAACACATGACACCATGTCTGGGCGCCATTTGTAGTAGGAAGGTTTCTCCGGTCCCACCAGGCCTCACACAGTCCTGTGGCCCACTTATAAAATAATCACTCAGAAGCTTGTATTAATTATAACTGCTTGGCCATTAGCTCAGGCTTATTACTGACTAGCTCTTACACTTAAATTAAACCATAATTCTTATCTATATTTAGCCACGTGGTTTAGTACCTTTTCTCAGTTCTGCCTTGACATCTTGCTTCCTGTATCTGGTTGGTGACTCCTGACTCAGCCCTTACTCTTCCCAGAATTTTTGTTGTCTGCTTGCCCCACCTATTCTTCCTGCCTGGCTACTGGCCAATTAGCATTTATCAACCAATCAGAGCAGCACAAATTGATTTTCAAAACATTTTTAAAATGTATGACTAATTTGTGTAATTATATGACCAGTTTATGTTATCATCTTATAGAAAAACTTGCCAAACATATTTGTGGAGACAAAATAGACTTTAGCAGAAACTTTCCCACTGTTCTTTTTACCATTTTGGTTGCTACCATTAACATATTTTCTTTGCACCATTCATGTGCCTCTTTAAAGGAATGCAGCATTCACTGCCAGGCTATAAGTAGATTGGCATATAGTGAAAATTAAACCCTCATAGAACTAAGTTTTATGACATGTGTCTACAGTGGCAAGAACAAATAATTCACCTGGGAACAAAGAAATTGACAGAAACGGGTTGTAATAATTTGATGGTTGTCATAGTCAAACCCTGTCTTTCATAAGAAGGCAGTGCTGGGGGCTTGGGAGATGGCTCAGTAATTAAGAGCACTTGCTTCTTGAAAAGAACTTCAAAAGGACTTGAATTTAGTTTCCAGCACTCATGTCAGGAACTCACAGTTGCTTATAACTCCACCTCCAGTGGATTTGACACCCTCTTTAGACCTCCACACATGCATACACATCACACACACACACACACACACACACACACACACACACACGAAAAAGAAGACAGTTCATTAGTATTATATCCATCTGTTGTTTTGTTTTGACAATACTTTGTTAGAAACAAGTATGTTGATAGCAACATGCAATGGAGTACAATTCTAATTTCTTCGTTTGGAAGGCCTATACAGTAGGACAAGTTTAAGTCCAGCTTTAGCTACATACTGAGATACTGTCTCACAAAAGAAAGTAATAAGGTAGACAATTCACATTATTAACTTCAAATATGTATGCTTAAATCTGTCAAATTAGCTTTACATCCATTTCTTTCATATTCTATTAATTCAAAATTTTGATACAGTAATAAATTCCTGGTTCTTAAATAATAGGTATAATAAACACCCATTAATGGTTCACAAAATGTCAATAGTATTAAGATGTGACAAATTAACCTTTAAATCTGATCTTTTCATTCAGATCTCCAATAAGCAATGGATCAACAGAATGAATGCAAACCTATTAACAATGACTTAAAATGATTCCCCTTCTTCTAAAACTTGGGCAATCCCAAACATTTGTATTTACAACATTCTTTGTGTTTTAGTAAATGTTCCTTTCACTCCCTAAGCCAAAAGAAATAGCTAGGAATTACATTTATTTATTAGTTAAATCCAAACATCTTAATGTAGATTTATGTTCTTAAAACATAGTAGGCATTTGTGAAAATACTCACAAATCAAAGGAACAAATAATCCTTAGCCCATTCTGAAGTTACCACAAATTAGATATGTTCACCTGTTTGGCACCACACAACACACTGAGATCATTAATCAGACCAAATACACAATTTACTTCATAGTCCACTCCAATTTTTACCTAACACTTGCTTTTCATCAGACAAGCAAAGGAAGCATATCTTGGCAAGATATGATGTCATCTGAAGGAAATCAACTCAAGAATATTGAAAGTTCTCATTACCTTAAGTTAGCAACGTGCTCAGTGTCTGTCAGACTTTGAGTATAGATCTTCCTTTAAAACATAAAATATATGTAGTGAAACCATGAGTTTGGTGAAATTCTTAAATGAGTGTGTTGGTACCTCACTTGAAGAAACTCTATCCTTAGATTCTTCTATCACAACAGGCTGATAACAGTTATTTTAATACTAGACTCTTAATTATTTCACTGTCATTCCTTCTAGCTGTGAAGCCTGGGAAATCAAGACCAGAAACAGCAGCTTTACACCACCAGTCTTTATTGTATTGAGATATAGAAAGTGGTAGCTGCATTAAGGCATCAAACCACCTAATCCAAAACAGCTCTGTAGAGTACTAATTTTAGATTGATTAGTCTTAGGGGTTAGGTAGGATTTCAAGCACAGATATATGATATGGATTTTGTCTGCAGGAACAGATTGATTACAGAGTGGATAACATTGCTTCTAGAGTATGTAGAGGCACAGTACTTCCTTTGAGAATTCTCTGCTCCTTTTGTTGTTCCATCATTGTGCATAGTAGTGTACAACATCATCTCTTCTGCTTAATGTCTAAGAACTACCTTTTTGTGGAGAAATGTACCATGCTGACTAATTTCACAAGTACTACCCAGGGAAAGAAAAAAAATACAAAACCAAAAGCACTCACTTTGCCATGAGACAATATGGAAGTTTTGCCACTGCAATTACTAGTAATAATTATTTAGTGCTGATTATGTTATTTCTTATAATTCTGCATTATCTGTATAGCCAATAAATGATGAATTCCCATAATCCTTTCCAAGGCTGTGATTGTTATGAAAGTGTTATAATGACAAATGTAATCCTTACTCAGATTCTAAGCTGGTGAATAATTTACTTTCTGGTAAGGTTTAATAGATGCTTAGTACCTTAGGCTGCCAAAACAAAACGATACATGAAGCAAACCTTGGCTGTCCACTCCTCCGATCTGAGTGGTGACTACCATCTCTTTGGTTCTTCTATCATTACATAGTCACTTCAGGTAGGCGATGAGCTGTTCATTCCCCTGGGGCAAAATATCACCCTTTGGATATTTCTCCTCCTGAAATTTCTTTTTAAAACATGTACCAAATATTTTAGTTGGAAAAGTTTTAAAAAAAGACAAAACAAGGATTCCTCTATTAAGGTGTTAGGATTATCAAACCCAAAATTTTGTAAGGTGTTTTGTTTCCAAGAATGGTAGATGACAGTGAGTTCTGGAGGAAATCTTCAAAAAACAAAACCTCACTCTAGGATTGAATTTAAACCTGACTGGTATCCAAAGTTTCATATTCCAGCTGGAAACCGTAACTAAGCAAGAGAAGCAATAAAAGTGGACAATTGTAATCCTTTCCAAATAAAGATATGATTGAGCAACAACCCTCAATTATACATTATTTTGACAACTGATTGTTTTGACTGTTTTCTTCAATTTTGTTTTTTGCCTGTCTATGTTGTTGGTACACGGGCCAAGGCAGAATGCCTGGCATAGTTCATGACATAATTAAAGTATATTTAGTTGGGTGCTAGAGATCAACTTCATATCCCAGCTCTCTGTTAACCCATTATGTTAACCTGTGTTCCATCTACTGAAAGAATTCAATCCTATAAATACAAAGGTATTACAATTCCAGGTGACTGAAGTTAAAAGTTAATACAGATTTGTTTGGAATTACTTTAACACAAACATATACATTTTGAATACAGTCTGTATAGCTTGTTTCTACTAGAGCTACATATTAGCTAGATTATTCTATTTAAATGTGATTACACTTTATACTAAAACAGATAAAAAAGAGTTAAATAGTCTGAACATTACTAGTAAATTTTACAAATACTAAAAAATTCTCAGTCACACTAAAAGAGAATGAGATCAAATACATAGTCTCCATTACTTTGGTTTTTACTCATAAGTCACGAAAGCATTTCTAGCCTTTGTGTTACAAAGTTTTCAACTGGTAAGTTAAGCATTCATTTTTTTATTGGTTGATGTTCTAATAGTTTTCCAATTCTAAAGTGTTTTCCATCTATAGTTAGTATTAGAAACAAGCTAAACTTGCAGTTTTGTATAATAGGAGAGGTTTTTTTTTTTCTTTCCTTGATAACCACTTTCCAGTCTGATAATAATAAAGCTACTGCTATGTGAGGCTGTGAATGTTCATTGAGATCACATAAGGTGGGAGAAAGTTGGTGAGCCTTGCTTGTATTTTATTTCCATCAGATTTACAATTAAAATTAAATTATGGTCATTAATTGTTATTGCATGCTTTGTCTCTAAATGATTCAGTCACACTTTTATTTTGTTTAGTGTTATGTTGGTGTTATCTAGTATTAGAAGAGGAAGTCCAGTGAATATTCCTGCTTGCTTTTGCATATTGGGACTTGCTGAGAAGTTTCTGTAGCCCATCAGATCACCAGCTACATTGATTATGGATACCAGAGTGATTACATGCAACCATTCTTTCCCAAAGAGTGATAGTTGGTTAGTTTGTTGCCTTCTACAATGTTTTCAGCTTGAAGTAAATTAACTAACTACATAATTAATGAATAAGAATCCCACATTTTTGGTCTTATGCTCTTACATAAAGCAGTATCCTTTCACATGCAGGGATCATGAATATTTTATATAGTACATGGGAAACTGGGACATAGAGAAACTGTACAAAGATACTGGAATTTCCAAAGATGTTTTGCTATGACAAAGTTTTTCTTGGCTAGAAAAATGGTTCAACGGCTACTCATGCAGAGAATCTCGGTTGACATCCCAGTACCTATATGGCTGTTCACAATCTTCTGTTACTCCAGTGCCAGAAGATCCAGTGATGTCTGTGGCCACATAGTGCACATACATACATATATTATAATACATATATACATATATAATACATATATACATAGTGCATGTACATATATGCAGGCAAAAACATTCAGACACATAAAATAAAGTCTTAAATATTTAATATTTCCTTCTTGATTTAAGCATCTTTTAATAATAAACTACTGTTGCTATTGTTTTTATTATTTTATAAAATGTGAGAAGTTACCAATACCTAATGAATGGAAAATCCTGGATCATTCACATTTCTTTATGGTGTTTGTAATAAGAATGTTCTACTAACAAAGGAAAAAGGAACTAACAAAGGAAACCAGCAAGCCAACTAACCAAGGAACAAAGTAGCAAACAAAACTTACAAAGTAGCCAAGGAAACTAACAAACAAGCTAACAAAGTAGCAAACAAAACTAACAAAGTAACAGAGGAACTAACAAAGGGAACTAACAAACTACCAAAGGAAAAAGTTTGGATTCTGCTGGACATTTTAAGGAGAGTATAATACGGCCATATGTGAGTCTGGAAAACATAGACTTGTTGTGGTTATTCAAAACTTTTCGGTCTTACAATCTTTCTACTCCTTTCTTCTGTAATGATCCCTCAGTCTTGGGAGAAGGGGATATGTTATAGATTGTCCACTTAGTGTTGACCATTTCATGATCTCTTATTCTCTCTGCACCTTGACTAGTTGTGGGTCTCTGTGTTAATTGCTATCTACAAAAACAAACAAACAATATCATCTTTGATGATAAATCATTAGGAGTCAGATTAATATATGCACATTTTAACAGACTGACTAGAGAGTGCAACAGTAAAGAGTAGTTGCTGCTCTTGCAGAGGACCTGGGTTCAGTTCCAGGTGTATCCCAAGCTCCAGGGGATACCATCCCTTCTTCTGGTCTCTAGGGGCCTCTACACTCATGTGCACATATCTCTCTCTACACAAACATACAAACATACAAACATATATATATATATATATATATATATATATATTATTTAAAAATATATTGAAAATGTTAAATAAGGCAAAGAAACTGCTATCTTGAATTATGTTTTATAAATAAAGTATAATATTGCAGAAGAAATCTATATTTTCTACATTCTCATTGATTGAATTGATTTATTACTTTATCCTCATTATTAGAACAGATACCTAAGGAAACAAATATCTAATTTAATACTCCTCATTTTTAAGTTCTAGTTTAAGATTCAAAGTCAAAAAGAGTAGACACTTATGTTTTAAATTTGTGGTTTTGGAGACTCGTGAACATTAATTTTATTCTATTATCCATTATATCATTCAACCCTATGTTAGAACATGTAATGATAAATATGCTTCTAAAGAGTGGCTATTTTGAAAATACAAGATACTTTTAATTCAGTATTATAAGGAAGATCACGTGCTGTTGATTGAAACAATAGATCACAACAAAGACCTGAAAAGGACTTTGAATTTCCATAGCAGTGTACTTGATACATGCTAGGGAAGAGGTCTAACATTGAACTGGTTCTCTGTGAGAGCTAGCTCTTAACAAGTAGAACTTCAAAGGAAACACCTTTCTCAGTGCTTCCTTTTCCTTCGAGTACAATCTCTGTGCCGCTGTGGTATAGGCTACATTTGCTGTCCCATCTTACCAAAAAGGAAAACGAGTAAGCGTTCCAGTAAGTTGCTTGTGTCAATATACAACTCACTGCTGATCTGGGTTACAAGCCTGACTGTCTCTCTCTGTAAGCAAGAGTTGAGTTCTGGGCACATCTGATTCCTGTTTCATTCAAACGGAGTTTCATCATGTGTGAAGAAACATGAAAAAGCTGAGTACCCTTAAATTGTATTTCAGTGTTTATAGAAAATATGTTCAGAAATTGCATTTTGAAATTAGTCAAAGAAAAAAATTTTCTTCCAACACGGGGGAAAGTCCAAATTTCTCTAGAAAACGGCCAAAGGCTCTTTATTACTGGCATATTATTTTAAGACTGGAACATTTGTTTTCATCTTAAGTTCATGCATTTTTTGCAATGCAAATGAGAGAAAATATGTTATTTACCATGGCTTTTTTAGATTTTGACTTTTTGTTTGCTGATAGTCTACTGTCTATACCTAGCATATTATGGGGAACCTTTTATTTTTAGTTGTTGTACTAGCTGGTTTTATGTGTCAACTTGACACAAACTAGACTTGTCAGAGGAAGGAACCTCAGTTGAGGAAATGTCTCCAGGAGATCTAGCTGTAAGGCATTTTCTTAATTAGTGATCAGAAGGGAAGGACCTAGCTCATGGTGGGTGGTGCCATTCCTGGGCTGCTGGTCCTGAGTTCTGTAAGAAGGTGGGCTGAGCAAGCCATAGAGGCAAGTCAGTAAGCAGCTCCCCTCCATAGCCTCTGCATCAGCTCCTGCCTCCAGGTTCCTGCCCTGTTTGAGTTCCTGCCCTGACTGTCCTTTGGTGACAAACTATGATATGGAGGTATAAGCAAAATAAACCCTTTCTTCCCGAAGTTGTTTTGATATTTGACCATGGTGTTTCATTGCAGTAATAGAAATTCTTCTGTTTTGTTTTGTTTTCAAGACAGGGTTTCTCTGTGTAGCTCTGGCTGTCCTGAAACTAGCTCTGTAGACCAGGTTGGCCTTGAACTCACAGAGATCCACCTACCTCTGCCTCCTGAGTGCTAGGATTAAAAGCATATGCCACTACCACCTGGCACAATAGAAATTCTTAACTAAGACAGTAACCAAGAGAATGTGCAAATATGTATCTTTTTCAAAGGATGGAAGAAATGATAAAATTAGCAGTATACATACATTCCTGATAAATTTTGTTATGAAAGTTTAAAACAACTTACTTTTTCTAACTACTTTAGAGTAGACAGAGGTCTGGAATATTGTATTTCATAAATATAACCTAAGTTCCATTATCAATAATGCGATGTTAGTGACTTGCAAAATATTAAGCACAAAAATTAATATTCTCTATGCAACGTCTTTACACACATTTTTCTAATAAATGTCATGTTGCTACAATCTTGTCAGGATAAAAGTTGGTCCAAATTGTGGTATCACTTCCCGCCTTTTAAAGGCCACATGCTGCTTTCCTCTCAAACCTTTGCTGCAAGGGTGTATTTTCAGAACCTATTTATTTCCATCACTTTGTTTTGGCCAAAGCAGGGTTATACCTCAGCTCTTGAAGGAAGATATAAACAACAGAGTATTGCTGGCCAAGAGTCAAATACTGTGGCATTTAACCCTTAACCTTTCCCATGTCTGGGACACTTTCTCTTTCTATCAGAATATTAATCTCCTCAGAGTTGGCTACTTCTGCCTTCTCAGCATAGTTAACTCTAATCCTTGGGAAACTTGTCCAAATACTTTTGTTTCACCTTTTAGAAAAGTTCCATCTGGTAGGTTTTTTTTTTTTTTGGTAGCATTTGCAATTTTATTGAAAAGCATATGCATTTCACAAAGGAAAAATAATCAAGGAGAAATTAATTTTTATAGGAAATATTTGCTCCATGGAAAATACTTCTAATTCTAACTGTAAAATGTACATAATCCATCTTTCCAGGCAAAAATTAAAATACATTACATAATTGTTGAAGAATAAACTCATTTGTAACACGAACTTAATATTTCACCAATGCTACAAAGACAGTCTCTAAAGCTACACCAAATAAAAGTTTTGTTCATATGTATTTGTTCTACATTTCCCCAAACTTTCAAATGTCTGCCCCCAAGCAGTACAGGTGGATTCAGCATCACAGGTCTGTCAATGAAAGTATGACAGGATATTTGGATATTAGGTGACTACTTCAAAAATGTTTTTTCTAGTATATAATTAAGTATTTATGGAACTAAATTCACTATCCAGGCCGTGTGGATGTGTAAGAATATAGTTTATAGTTATGTTCACTGAAGTGCAGCCTGTTTCTCATTCTCTTTTTGATGTGCTAGATTTCACCAGCTGTAATAGAATATTGCTGAGTAGGTGATTTAACAGGCAAACACTTTCTTTTTCAAGTAGAAAGCAAGAAAATCAAGGAGCAAGAGTTCATAGATATAGTATCATCTACTAAGAGCCATATCTCTGGTCATAAACATTGACTTGCTGTTTCCTCAGACGGTTAAAAGAAGGAGGAAAGATAGAAAAAGAGAGGGAGAAAGGAAGGAGCAGAGAGTGGGGTGAAAATATAAGACAAAAGAGAAGGAGAGGAGGGGAAACAGGAGGGTGACAGGGGAGGCAAAGAAATAGGAGGAATGGGAAAAGGAGGAGACTAGAGGAGAAGAGGGGAAGAAGGGGAGGCAGGGGAAGAAGGAAGAGAGTGGGGAAGGGAGGATCTGTAAAAAGGAGGGAAGAGGAGGATAGAGTGGGCAGAAGGGGAAGAGAAGAGGGGAAGGAAGAAGGGAGGGGAAGGAAGCAGCCAGGGTGGAGGGTGAGAAGGGAGAGGGAGAAGGAAGAGGAGGTAAGTACGGAGAAGAGGGAGGGATGAGAGGGTAAGGGAAGGGAAGGAGACAGAGAAAAGCATAAAGGCAGGAGGTAGGGAAGGAAGGAGAGAGGAAGAGGGGGAAGAGACAGACAGACAGACAGACTTCTGTGTGTCTTCTGGAAAGGCAGGAATCTCATTCATTAACATCACTGTCATGACCTAATTAACGCCCCTATTTTTCAATTATGATTGACATAGACCATGCACTCACATTTTAATTGTTTGATGTTATGGCAACTGGAAAGATGTTAAAAACTATTTCATTAATTCCTTGAGAATTTTATATAATGTGTTTTGAACATATTCATGCCCCTACTTACCACTCTCACAAACCTCCCTTTCCTTCTCATGCAACTTTGAGATGAATTTTTGTAGCATGAATCTTAAATGGTCTTATTAATAAAAACAAACCCGGAGCCAGGTTTTGGGGTGAACGCTGAAAGATCAGAGAAACAGAACAGGCCACATTCAACCTCATTTCACCAGTTCTTAGGCTGATCTTGTTTCTTCAGACTGAAGCCTGAGTCCTCATCCGGAATGAATCTCAGCTGAACTGCTGCTAAAAGCCTAAAAGCTTAACAAACCTAAAAAGCCTCTATGGTCCTTACGCCTTATATACCTTTCTGCTTCCTACCTTCACTTCCTGGGATTAAAGGTGTGTGTCACCATGCCTGACTGTTTCCAGTGTGGCTTTGAACTCACAGAGATCCAAACAGATCTCTGCCTCCTGAATGCTAGGATTAAAGGTGTGTGCTACCACTGCCTAACCTCTATGTTTAATATTGTGGCTGTTCTGTTCTCTGACCCCAGATAAGTGCACACTATATCAAATACAGATTTTTTTTCTTTCTCCAGTTTCTGTTGTTAACTGTTCTTAGAACTGTAGCCTGCTCTGGTGTGTGGTCAGTCTGCCAAGGGTCGGAGTATCAAAAACACTGGCTCTTCCGCTCCCAGCAGCTAACAAGTGCTAAAAGCTTCTTAACTATTGCTGGGGTCACATACACACCTTCCCCCTCTACACTGTGGTTTTGTCTGACTGAAACTTATGTGTTCATCTGGTGCATATTGACACATACCTGTGAGTATGTGTATCTGCCATGTTGTTCCTGGAAGACAGTTTCCTTGAAGTTACCTACCACTGTGGCCTTTCCAATCTTTCTGACCATCTTCTAAAAAATTTCCTGGGCCTAGGTATGAGTTATGAATGTTCGATTTACAGCTGAATACTGGACAGTTTGTTTTTATCTTCAGGTTGAACTCTTAGGGGGTCTCTGTATTATTTGCCATCTACTGCAAATAGAAGCTTCTCTCTGGAGAGCTGAGAGATGCTCTGATCTATGGGTCTAGCAGGAAGTCATTAGGGGTGGTTTTAATACTATGTCTATTTAGCAGAATAATAGTATTTCATTTTCCCCTGGTGCCTCTGACTTATCTAAGCACATGTTCTTGGCCCATTTAATACTTCCATGTCATGCAGCAGGCCATTGATCCCAACCATATGTTTGGTTATTCCCCTAATATGTATGTGACCTTTGAACCAGTGGGCCTAACTTGTCAGGTCAATCATTGTTGTGGCATTCAGAGTTCACAGCTGGGTGTGACTGAGGCTTACATTTCTCCTCTGACAGCCTGCAAAGCACATTCCAGAATCATGAATTTTAGCCAGCGGGGGTGAAGCTAGAAGTTGGGTACCAGCTTGAAGTCTCCATGTTCTGTGATTCAAGTATGTGATATCTTCAGCAATGGGAATGTACTGTCAAGTTCTGGAGGATAGCCACTACTGGGAATGTTCTCTAATTTATGGGGCCTTTGTGAGCCCATTGGCCAATAGCTCACCAAGAGGTAACCCATTCCTGGAATTGGAGTTTTAGTTGGGTAGCCTGGAGAATTAGTTGGAATATTGCCTCTCTTGTCTCTCATTGTAAAGTAATGCCATCAAATTTCTTTCTTCTATTTGTAGAAGTATATATTTTATGAAGCTTTTAGAGTAGCAGACTTCCATATGGCTTTTTCATATGTCAGTTATCCCTGCCCACATCCCCTGTTTATCCTGCCTGCTGTGGTGAACCCACGCAAATCTAACCATTGTTGTTCTCTTATTCCCTCTTACTCTTTACACTACAGCCTTCTATCTCTCCACGTGGTGCCCCCAGAAGTAGCCCTTTAGTAAATCCTTGGTCTCTGTGGCTATTCCAAGTGGAACACACGTCTCTGGAGGTTCAATGCTAACATCCAGAAAAAAGAGAAAATATGTGTCATTTATCTATCTGTATCTGGGTCATCTTACGAAAACAAACTGTAAAGGTATCACAGGTATCACAAAGCATTGATGATATCTGCCATGTTAGAATTTTTTTTTCTTGATTTCTTTCAACTAACTTGCTCTCATAAGTTCTTCTCAGCCAACTAATAAGTTGATTTCTATGACAACAGTTTAATTTACATTTCCTAGCATGTCATGTAAAGAGATCACACAGCTACCTGCACATGGCTTCTTTTAATGCCGGTTACATTTGTAATCCACACATGTTGTAGTTCATACGTGAAGTTGTTCCTTTCTGTAGTTGTACTAGTTAGTCTTTCTACTTACATATTTGCCTGCATTTTGCTCCTACAATTGGAATCTATTACAACCAAAGCAGCTGTGAACATATGTGAAAGTCATTGGTAGGCATCTATTTTTATTCTTCTCTGGAAAATACCAAAATGCATTTGGCTTTTAAAAGAATGGTCAAAGAATATTTCCAAGTCACTATCACATTCTGTGGCATAAATCCTGATCATAAATAATACTGTAATTGTTTTAACTATTGATGTTTTACTGAGTGTGAAATGCAATCTCTTTATGTTTTTAACCCTTGTCCTGTATTTACCACACCTATCCTATATATCCTATATATGTAGACTCTATTTCATGTATCTGTATTCCATTCAGGTACATGTGTGTTATCTTTATGGTGTGCTACATTCACCCAGTTGCTGAAGCCTCATAGAAGGTATTAAGACATGCTAATTTAAATTAGCCAGCTAAATTTTCAATATGGTTTTAACCTTTTAGGCTTTTTCATTTCCTTAGAAATGTTAGAATCATCTTGGTGGTGTCTACACAAAACCTTGCTTTAAATTTGATTGAGTGTATATTGAACTATAGATAGATTCAAAGAAACTGCCTGCTTTGTCGCCATTATTTTTTCAAGTTTTTAGTCTTGGTATCTTTTATTTCAAATTCCAAATTTCACTTTGAAATGTTTTATAATTTCAAAATTCAGATTTTGGGTACCTTCTATTTTTTTAATTTTCACTAATAAAAATAGTGACATTTACTTCATTATTATATTTCCTTTGTTTAAGGCTACAGAACTATATTTGATTTTCGTGGTTAATTACATAATTGATTTCTTTGGAGCTTAGATCTAAAATTTTGATTCTTAAATTAACACAACTATTTATACAAATTTTGCGTGGCATTTGTAAACTTAAATTTCACATTTAAGCTCGCTTCAGCAGCACATACACTAAAATTTTACATTTAAATTTATAAACTCTTATTATTCCATTTATCATATTGTTAACTTTTATGATTACGGATAATTCCATTGGATTGTCTCCTTCTGTGCCATAAGCCCCAGGTGATGTGACGTGTTTATTATTCCTAATTTAAATTGTGTGTCATTTAGTAACATTTTGTTAAGAATAAAGTAATTTTTGTGTGTGCCTGATTATTTACCATTTGCAATCTTCTGATAACATGCTGTCTCAACTTTCATTTTTCTGGAAATGTCTATTCAAATTCATTTTTGATGAAGTTTAGCTTTAGAATTCACACGTGTGTGTGTGTGTGTGTGTGTGTGTGCGTTTGTTGATTCTATTCACTGGCTTCTCTCATATATATGTATATGAGAGAGAGAGGGTGAGTTTAAGTGTGGAAATTTCTGCGTAAAATAAGCATCTGCATGATATCAGAGACCCTGGTTCCATCTGCATTTCAGCTTAATATCCACGGGCATATTAGTTTATGGTTCTATGAGCCCTGGGTGGCTGTTACCTAGCCAAAGGCATGCCTATAAAGAGTAAAGTGGGTGGGAAGGGTCCTCCAGATGCATTTTTCCATTTCTTCTGAAATATAAAGAGCTTTTCCAGAAGCCTTGCAGCAGATTTCCACTTTTAACCTAGCCACCAGAACAGCTTTGCAGTCACTACTGGCTTATGTCAGACTGGAAAATTGAGAATCTGACTTTCCACCCTTTGCCATATGATAAAATAAATGGTTTTCAAGGTGCATTTAGCCTTAGTCATCAATGACTTTTGTCTCAATAAGAAAAGGAAGAAATGATCTCAAAAGTCTCCCTTTCAGCCCCATCAGGAATCTAATGAGGTCCATGATGTCAATAGTAGTAGCTTTAATCACAATTACATTTGTGCTGATACAACAGGGATCTGCAACCGTATCAACCACAGTTGCCTGGCTTTTCTTCACTTATATTTAGACCATATTTTCTCATTTTATATACTTACTTCCATCTCCCCAACAGTTCTCAACTAGATTACACTCCTTTCTTTAGTACCACGCAGACTCTACTTTTTTACTTCTACTGTGTCTCATGGATTCTGTACGTGAGCTTCTTTCTCTATTGTTTGTTTTTCTATGAACACTCTTTACTAAAGTGTTTCTCAATATTATACTTAGTACTCTACTAGAAAGAAAGAGAGGCTAAGTCTACTCATGGGAGACTTGTCCTTTCCTGGATGGTGAGGGAAGAGGAGGGGATTGGGGGTTGGGGGATGGGAGGGAGTGGGGGGAGTTGGGGGAAGGGAATGGAAAGGGATGATGGGGGGAGTCTGCAGCCAGGGTGTAAAATAAATAGATGAATTTAAACAAGAAAAAGAAAGAAAGAGGAACAGAGAGACAGAAATGAAAGAGAAAGATGGAAAGATAGACTGCTTTCTGACCTCATCCATATAAGCGTTATGCTTAACAGACCTTTTAGAACACGTCATATGAAACTCAAAACACCTGCTTATAAAGACTAGGCTTTGAGGTTGCTGTCAATTTTTGTTTCAATCAGCTGGAACCCAAACACAAGGCCCGCACGGTATGAAGTGGGATTTCCCCCCTGTGGAGGCTTGAATGAGAATAGCCCCATATATTCATGTTTGAATACTTGGTCTCACTTGGTGGGACTGTTGGAGAAAGATTGTTGTGGCCTTATTGGAGGAGGTGTGTCACTGGTGGTGAGCTTTGAGGCTTCAAAACCCATCACTCTGCTCTCTCTCTCTCTGTCTCTGTCTCTCTCCCTCTCCCTCTCCCTCTCCCTCTCCCTCTCCCTCTCCCTCTCCCTCTCCCTCTCCCTCTCCCTCTCCCTCTCCCTCTCCCTTCTACTTGCAGATAAGATGTAAACTACCAGCTACTGCTCTAGTGGTGTGTATATCTGACTGGTGCCATGTCCTCCAACATGATGATCATGGACCCACCCTCTGAACTCTAAGTTCCAATACACGTTTTTTTAAATAAGTTGCTTGATTATGGTGTCTCTTCACAGAATGAGAAAAGTAACTAAGATGCTACCTATAAAGAATTCCTTGTCTGCTTTATTACAAACAATTCCAGGATTTGGATAGCAGAGCATCGTAAAATATTTACTGAATTAAAGCCTTATATGGTTTCATAATAACTTTTTTTACTACTTCTTCTAAATATTTACTTTACTCTTCTTCTAATATTGATGAAGTCACTAAAATGCATTGCTTCTGTTCATTTGTTTGCTTCCTTGCTATTAGATGGGAACTAGGAAGTAATGTCATTAGTGATGTATTTCCAGCAGGCTGTTATTTGTGGGTGGAGTCTGTGGATGTTCCACCAAATGTCAGGGGACTCATGGGATACAATAAGTTTCCAAGATAACCAGAAAATTGAAATTACAGTTCTCAGAGAGGGAGGGTACTTTTCTTTCACTCTCACTGTGCAGACAAGCATGAAGTTACTGAACAATAAACGTGTGTTTTAGGCTACTTAAATCAATATTCAATAAGAGCACATGATGTAAAGTAGAGGGAGCTTGTTTCCAGTTTTTCAGGGAACAGAAAATGATAACAAGGAACAAGGACTCCTAAGTAAAGGAAGGAATCACTATAATAACTAGGACTGACATTCTTAACATCTTTGTTTAAGAAAAGCTACTTTAATTTTACTTAATGTGCAATAGTTTAGAAAGTTGTAAATTAGTATAAGTGGGAAAGTTTATATTGATTGACAATTTGGTGGGATATAGAATCACCTTGGAGAAAAGACTCTAGACAAATCTGTAAGAGATTATGTAGATTAGGTTAATTAAGGTAGAGTAACCCACTCTTTTAAAAAAACAAACAACTTTTTATTGATTCCTTGTGGATTTTGCATCATGCATCCCGATACCATTCATCTCCCCATCCCTTCATATCTGCCCTCTGCCCTTACAACTTCCCCTCAAAAATAAGATAAAATTTAAAGAAAAATAAATAAATAACAAAAAAGAAAGAAAAGTCTCAGTACGAAGCTGTAGTGTGACACAGTGAGTCACACAGTATACCCTTAGTCCACACAACTTTCCTTGTAAGTGTTCATTGCAATGAGTCATTGGTCTGGTTTGAGGCCTCTGGCTTCTGCTATAGCCTCTTACTGGGCCCTCACTGGGACTCCTCTTGAATATGCTGTTGTTGTCTTGTGTTTTGGAGATTCTGCAGCTTTAGATCTGCAGGTCCAGTCCCTGTGCCTTCTCATGCTCCAGCAGGTCACAGATGAGGGGATGCTGGGGTAGGCCAACACCTAGCCCTGGCTCTGGGTCTGAGTGGTAGCTGGGTTGGTCAGTCTGCCCGTTCTCCCTCATCATCATCACCAGGGCCAGCTCTCTTACACTGCCTGGATAGCTAACATACAGCAGCAGGGAGAAAGGCGGGGCCAGTTCCCCTGCTCTCTCTTACTAGGGGAGGCATGATTCCATGTGATAGGGTAACATACTAAAAACAAAGGGAAGAAAGACAGCTGAGCACAATCATCCATTTCATTCTCTCTACTTCCTGATCATAGACTCACATGTGGCCAACTGCCTGAGTATTCTGAGGCCATGACCTTCCTACTGTGATGATGGACTATATCCTGGAATTGCTAGCCAAAATAATCCCTTTCTTCTTTTTTATTATATAGTTTTGAAGTTTCTGATATTATAGTGCAATTAAAATAATTTCTCCCCATACCTTTCCTCCCTCCACCCTATCCCGTGTATCACTTTCATACAAGCTCTTTTTCAAATTCATGGCCTCTTTTTTCACTTATTGAGTTGCTGAGTGTGTGTGTGTGTGTGTGTGTGTGTGTGTGTGTGTGTGTGTGTTCCTAAATACATAAATATAGTCCCTATAATGCTACCTGGATATATGTGTTTTCAGGGTATTGGATAACCAGTTGGTGTGTTTTTCCCTGAGAAAGACCTTCTCCTAATTCTCCTACTCTCAACATTTCTTAGTTGCCTTAAGATCTTTTTCTAAGGTTAAGGCCTCCTGGACTTTCCCCATTCCACACTAGCATGTCTATTAGTATAGTCCTTGTTCAAATTATATTTAGATAGCCACATGGTTGAGACTTCATTGGTGTAAATTTTTTTAACAGTTTAAGACAAAATCAGACAGCAAATTTCCCATTGCTCTGCTTATTAGAATTGTTCTACTCCCTCCTCCATAATGAAATGCCCAGTTATTAAAAAAATGTAAAAAGGTAAAGGAAAATGTTATTTTGTATCTGAGTTATTGTGTAGTGTAAGATGTATACAACAGAGCACAATGCCTTCAAATTTGAGCACTAATTGTAGCATATATATTTATTTTTTTTAAATAAAAAGAGCCTGTATCTGTTTATAAAGGATTGGTGGTATACCTCCAAAGAAATCATTCAAATGCTGGGCAATGGTGTCGCATCCCTTTAATCCCAGCACTTGAGAGGCAAGACAGTCAGGACTACACAGAGAAACCCTGTCTAGAAAATCCAGAAAATAAACAAACAAACAAACAACAGAAAAGAAGAAAAAAAAAGAAAAAAATATAAACACCCAGAAGATCCATGAAAGGATGTGCAGTATATACAGTATCTTGGGTAAATATTAACAAAAAACAAAACCACAAGCAGCTGTGACCTCATGACTGTTATAATGTCCATAACCAAAAAGATGAAAGCTCACATCTGCTACTGACACATGCATGCACATCTCTTGGGGCATAAGAAATATTTGCCAGCAAATGCTTTCTGATAAGACCACATAGATATTTCACAACAATGCTATGTAACTAATCTTTTCCATACTTGTTTACAAACCATGATGTATCTAGAAAAACTTGACTTCAAACTAATGAATTCACATTTTGTATAAATTCTGTTGGATTATGGTAGCAAAATGAAAATCCAAATATACTGGTGAAGAAGTTCAACAAATTTTGAAAACAACAAGAAAGCTCTTTAGAAAACAAAACAAAAAAATTATCATATGAGCCAAATTTCCTACCGTTGCATGTGTGCCAAAAAATTGAAATTGGTATGTCAAATAGAAGTTTACACTCAATCCTCATGGTGGAATTTTTCCCAATTACCATGATCTAAAAGCAACCTAAGTATTCAACTGGTAAATGTGTAATGTGGTAATTACAAATTTACAAAAACACTTGGTAACAAGTGTTTCTAGGCGTGAACAACACTGTGTCAGTGAAAAACAATAACAAATCATAGGGAGATGATAGATGATAGACAGATAAATAGATAATAGATGATAGGCAGATAGATAATATGTAGCATTTTTCAAAATTCAACTTTAAGCCGGGCGTTGGTGGCGCACGCCTTTAATCCCAGCACTCGGGAGGCAGAGCCAGGTGGATCTCTGTGAGTTCGAGGCCAGCCTGGGCTACCAAGTGAGTTCCAGGAAAAGGCGCAAAGCTACACAGAGAAACTCTGTCTCGAAAAACCAAAAAAAAAAAAAAAAAAAAAAAAAAAAAAAAAAAAAAAAAAAAAAAAAAAAATTCAACTTTAAAGCTTTCTTGAGAAAATTCTTTTTAAATGTTTAAGTTAGTGTAATTTTTACATCATTTGGATGCGTCTTTCAAAACGCTGTTTGAATACTGGAGCCCCTGAGAGTCTATTGGTTTTTGTGTAAAGGAGTCAATGTATTGACTACAAAGAAGTAATTGATGCTGGTGTTCTAATAGACCCATTAAACTAATGTAGTCATCCTGACACAAATAATTTAACCTTTTTCACTCAGAGTAAAACCCTAACTGGATGCATACGTCTTCCATGATTGAATTTATCATCAATATGAAATGGACAATTCCTTCATTTGCACTGATTGTGCTGCACTGCTTTTCATTCAGTGGAAGAAGAGAGGTAAAGACAAAACACTCCATATCACTTCTTTGAAAGACTGTCACGGAGCCCCGTGGATTTTTTCTAAAACTTCCACAGGCAATCCCTCTGTTAAAAATTATTCTCTGAGATATGGGGAGATAAGTCTTTAAATACAGTCTTTTCTCATCAAATAAAGGATGATCTGAATGTTTACATTTTTGATAACAATTATATTTTGGGAAATTTTACCATTTTTATACAAAGCACTTTAATTTTATCAGGTACGTTAACCACCAACTTATTACAATGAGAATGTGATTTCATGGAAAGAGTAAAATCAGTGGCCAAATGAGAAAAGCCAAATGGAAAGTTATTCATTATGCTGTCCATCTTAAACACTCCACTATGAACAATTCGTTATTATACGAAGTCAATACGTAAATGATAGAATTACTTATTCTGAAGTTCCAGAATTAATCTCTGTTCTCAAGTCAACACAGAGCTAAGTACAAACAACACCAGCTGACTACAGTTCCAGGTTTTACTACTGACTTTTTGCCACTCTTAGAGGCACTGACATTTTAAAAATCTCTATAGTGTCTAACTTTACTTGTGAATTCAGTGGTGAATTTTTCAAAGTTAGTAAGTTTCCTTTCTTTTCTTCTTTTCTTTCTTTCTTTTTTTCTTTCCTTCTTTCTTTCTTTTAACAAATGAAGTCAATGGAACATGAGCAGAAAATACTATAAAATAGCCACAGAGAAAGTTGTCTGATCTCATCCATATGTAAATGCTATAACGACTTCTCTGAAATAAATGCCAAGGTGAGCAACAAAGGCATCTAGGGAAAGCACCTAAATACTGTAGGATGATGACAGAAATAAATGGCCATTTTGAATTCCAAAAGGAGATATAAGAATTTATATAAGCCTGGATTCAAGGAAGTGTGAATAATCCAATTGGCTTGGATTTCATCCTCCCAGAGCCACTAACCTGCTCTGAATTCATGTCCCCACTTTTTTATGTAGGGATGTATTTATTATGTGTTTCATTCACCCTAAAGCTGGCCAAAGTGGGAACTCCCTTAAGATCACTAGATTTTGCAGGAAGATTTTTCTTGGCAGAGGTATATAGCAAGAAGAAAAATGGGTTAATAATTCTTACTCTATCTGTGGTTTAGGAAGAGAAGCTTGTCAGTATATCATTGTTTATATGACAAGATATTTCCTGTCTGTCTTTGCAAATAAAAGTGTAGCACACAAAAGACTTTAGCGTCAGCTGTATCTTAAAATAGAAAGCAAAATTTCCTTGTCGGTATACTTCCTAACATGTTATCCTCTTTCTTTGGTATGTTTTTGGAAATGCATTATATCGACATTTTAAAATTTTATTAGATAATATTTATTGCTACAACTCCAGTTAATACACAGCATAATATTTTTATTCTTCTGTTTGTCACTTTTCAATGATCTTGTTTTTGAATAACAATGGCATAGATACCATGAGGTTTGCTAATATAAGTAGTGTAGGTATCCTATTTTCATATTATTGTATTTTTGTAATAAATGTTGACTATAAACAGGAACTTGGGGCTTGGATCACCGTTAGGATACAGTTGTGATTTGGACATAGTTTCTGACTTCAAGGGACTTAGTTTAAGAAGAGAAAAGGAAATCTAAACTAATATAAATGGCCCACTGTGAAATATTTTGTCTAATGTGTATAATGTCTAATGTTTGTAACTTTAAATACATAAATCACTCATGAATATGTCATTGGTAATAATGGCTTCATCCAAGGGGCATATTCTTTGCATAATGACTTACTACTATCATGTTAGCTCATTACATAGTATTGATTATCACTACAGAAATAACTTTGTCAGAATGGAGACAAAGATGTTTTCTCAAAAAAATGTCAGATATTATTATCTGAGAGTTTCTTTTTATATTTCTGGATATTCTTTTCTATTTGACATATCCCCGATCTTGGTAAATTTTATTAAATTGGCATTTGTTATCTACAAAATTAAATAAGATTTTCATAGATAACGTACCAGTTTTCTTTTCCCTAAATCATTGGGATTTTACTGTTGATCACATGTTCATAGATTAGCAATAAAATGTTTCTATGTGTAGTTATAGGTGATTATAAAATGCAGTGCATTATTTAAGTTAGATGAAAACATTGGACCTGCAGTGATGTAAGAGATTATGGTACTGGAGATGATGGAATGACTAAAATAAGAGTTTGGAATTTCCAGAGATGCAGGGATTGTCCAAGACACAAAAACCAGTCAATATAATCCACTATGTAAATAAACTGAAAGAATAAAAATATAATCATCTCATTAGATGCAGAAAAAGTTTTGGATAAAATCCAACAGCCTTCATGATAAAAGCATTGGAAAGATTACAGATAAAAGAGACAAACCTAAGCATAATAAAGACAATTTACAGTAAGCCTATAGCCAACATCAAATTAAATGAAGAGCAACTCAAAGCAATTCTACCAAAATCAGGAATAAGACTAGGGTTTCCACTTCCTCCATATCTATTCGATATAGTAGTTGAAGTTCTAGCTAGAGCAGTAAGAAAACTGAAAGAGATCAAGGGATACAAATATGAAAAGAAGATGTCAAAGTATCATCATTTGCAAATGATATACTAGTATTCATATGTGAACCCAAAAATCCCACTAGAGAATTCCTACAGCTGATAAACACCTTTTGTCAAGTGGTTGGATACAGGTTTAACTTAAAAAAATCAGTAGCCCTTCTATTTTCAAATGGCCAACAGGCCGAGAAAGAAACCAGGGAAGTAGCACCCTTCACAATAGCCACAAATAGTATAAAATATCTTGGGGTAATTCTAACCAAGCAAGTGAAAGAATTACATGACAAAAAACTTCAAGTCTTTGAAGAAAGAAATTGAAGAAGATATCAGAAGATGGGAAAATCACCCATGCTCATGGATTGGTGGGATTAACATAGTAAAAATGGGCATCCTACCAAAAGCAATCTACATATTTAATGAAATACCCATCAAAATTCTAACACAATCATTACAGACCTTGAAAGAATAACACTCAACTTCATAGTGAAAAAAAAAACCACTATAGCTAAAATAATACTGTATAATGAAAGAATAGTGTCTTTGATTTCAAGTTGTACTCCAGAGTTATAATAATAAAAACTTCATAGTATTGGCATAAAAACAGACAGGTTGATCAATGGAATTGACTAGAAGACCCAGACATAAATCTCTATACCTATAGACATGATTATTTTTATAAATAAACCAGAAATATATAATGGTAAAAAAAGAAAGTATCTTCAACAAATGGTGCTGGCATAACTGGATGTCAACATGCAGAAGAATGCAAATAGATCCATATCTATCACCTTGCACAAAACTAAAGTCCAAGACATAAAACCAGATACACTGAAGCTGACAGAAGAGGAAGTGGGGAACAGCCTTGAATGCACACAGGAGATGACTTAATGAACAGAACACTGTTCTGTTCAGGCACTAAGTGCAGGCACTAATATCAACAATCAATAAATGAGACCTCATGAAATTGAAAAGTTTTGTAAGCCAAAGGACACCATCAATAAGACAAAATGGCAGCCTACAGAATGAGAAAATATTTTCATCAACTCCACATCCAACAGAGGGCTAATAATCAATATATATAAAGAACTCAAGAAACCGTAGAAGGCTAATAACCAATATATATAAAGAACTCAAGAAACTAGACATAAAAGAAACAAATAATCTAATTAAAAATGAGGTCCAGATCTAAGCAGAGAATTTTCAATAAAAGAATCATAAGTGGCCGAGAAGCACTTAAAGAAATGTTCAACATCCTTAGCCATCTGAGAAATGCAAATCAAAACTACTTGGAAATTCCATTCTACACTTGTCAGAATGGTTAAGATAAAATGCACAAGAGACAGCTCATGCTGATGAGGATGTGGAACAAAGGGGACACTCCTCCATTGCACATGGGAGTGCATATTTATACAGCCACTGTGGAAATCAATACAGCAGTTCCTCAGAAAACTGGGAATCAATCTACTTTAAGAACCAGCTATACCACTCTTGGGCATATACCCAAAGGATGTTCCATCTTACTACAAGAACACTTGCTCAATTATGTTCATAGCAGCTTTATTCATAATAGCCAGAAATTGGAAACAATCTAGATGTCCCTCAAGTAGAAATAAGAATGGATAAAGAAAATGTGATACTTTTAAACAATGGATTAATACTCAGCTATTAAAAAATGACATCATAAAAGGCACAGGCAAATGGATGCAACTAGATAAAAATCATCCTGAGTGGCATAACCCAGACCCTGAAAAAAACATGGTGTGTACTGACTCATAAGTGGTTATTAGCTATAAAGTAAAGAATAACCATGCCACAAACCACAGCCCAAGAGAGGCTAAGTAACAAGGAGGGCTCATGGATCTCTCTGTTAAGAGAAAATAGAATTGATTTTGAGAGTGAACTGGGGGCTGGAGGGGATAGGAACAGGAGGGATCAGGTGGAGGTGAAAAGGATGGAAAGAAGAGAGTACTGGGTGAGACAACTGGAGTTGAGGGCATTTGGGAGAAGAGGTAGAAACCTAATGTAGAGGATATCTACTAAAGTGAGTCTGGAATCTACTTAAGTGACCATAGCAAAGTCACTTAGTTATGAAGGCAACTCCTATAAAGGAAAAACACTTAAGTGGGGTGGCTTAAATTTTCATAGGTTTAGTGTATTATCATCATGGTTCAATATGGTGGAGTGCAGGCAGACATGGTGTTGGAGAAGTAGCTGAGAGTCCTACCTCTTCACTTACAGGCAATAAGAAGTGATCTGAGTCACTAGGTGTGGCTTGAACATATATGAGACCTCAAAGCTCACCCCCACAGTAACACACTCCCTCCAACAAGGCCATATCTCCTACTAGTGCTACTCCTTATGGGGGCTATTTCCTTTCAAACCAAAACAATTCCAGAGAAACCAAGGACACCATGGCCTACAGAATCACCTAAGCAGGGGTCATGGAAGCTCAGAGACTGAAGCAGCAATCAGGGAGGCTATGTGGGTCTGAGCTAGGTTCTCTGCACGTACCTTATGATTGTATAGCTTTGTGTTCTTTTAGGACTCCTAACAGTGGCGGGGGGGGGGGGGGGTTGTCTCTGACTCTTTTGCCTGAGCTTGGGGCCTTTTTTCTCCTACTAGGATTCCTAGTCCAGCCCTGATAGGAGGCGTTTGTCCTCATGATATTTTGACTTATTCTAACTTGTTAGGCCATGTCTGGTTGATATCTTTGGGAGGCCTGCTCTTTTCTGAAGGGAAAAGGAGGAGTAGATCTGGGTGAGAGGGGACAAGGAGCATGGGACTGGGAGAGGTGGAGGGAGGAGAGGATGCGGTGGGGATGTAATGCATGAGAGAAGAATAAAAAAGGCAAGTTTGGTATTTCTGAGGAGTAGCAGTTGTTGATATTTATATTTGTTTAGTTTTCATACACTGTTCACCTTCACATCATTTTTTTACTGTATTTACAATTCAAATAAGAAACTAAATATCTTTGAAACTTATTAATTTCTTCCTGATATTTAAAAGGCATCACTTCAAAGCAGTAAAACTTGTATGAAAAATGCTCTTCCCATTTAATTCAGAGGAAACTCAGATATCTCCTTTTGTGACCAGGAATTGAACCAACCGGGGTTAGCAAATTGGTGCATCAACTGTGCAGTACATGTTAAATGAACAGTCTGCTTGATAAACACTATTCTTTTCATGCACAAATGGTAACATAAAGCCAATTTTTCACAACTATAAATAGTCCATTTTGTGAGAAATAATAGTGAGGTGATACTTTATTTGTGCTGAAATGTGATATTTTATTTATATGCTAACAAATAAAGTTTGCCTGGAGATCAGAGGTCTTAGTCAGCCATAAACAGAAGTTAGGCGGTGGTAGCACATGCCTTTAATCTGACCACATGGCAGGCAGAGTCTCTGTGTATTCAAGGACACAGCCAAGTGTGGTGACACACAACTTTAATCCCAGTATCAACCATAGAGACCTGGAGGTCTGTATAGACAGCAGTGACGAGGAAGCTTAGAGCCCATGAGAGGCTGAACAGGAAGGCAATAAAAGTGCAGGTTAGACAGGAAGAAGCTCTCTTGGGAAGCTACGGCAACATGGTGAGTTAAGGTTAGTTGGTGGCTATTGCTCTGATCTCTATGGCTTGCACCCCTGTATTTGGCTCTGTGTTTCTTATTTAATAAGACTGTTTAGAAATTTGTCTACATAATAGTACTGCTGTTAGTTGAAATTTTATTTTAAAATATAGCCAATACAAGGAATTTGTGGTTAGACCAAGCAAATGTTGGATTGAAAAAAGAGTCTTGTGTTTAATGAAGTATTGTGATCCAGCATTTTCATTTTTAAAGGTCTTCTTACATGTGAGATTATAACTTGTGTTTCATAATTTAAATCACTCAATGCCACTTGTGAATGTGCTGTCAGAAATAGCAGGTGTGCCCAATATATAACTTATGTTTGCATACAATTTTGCACTGTTATACTACCAAATGATTTAACCTCTTTAAACCTTAAATGGATTTCTAAAAGTAGAAACCCTAATTAAAGACCCAAAGCACAGAACAGATACCCATTCACACTGAATCGCATCTAAAATTAATGGAAAAGGAGGGAAATTAGTCACCAAGAGGATTGTAACTTATTTAAAGATTTGTAAAATAGTATAATTACCTCATTTCCAACATGAATTTTCAACTCTGTAAAATAGAACTGTAACATAGGAAAGTCAATCACTTTTCTAGGACATTTTTTGGCTTCTACTCTTATTGTAACCCCTTGTCACATTTGGGAACATTCCTTATATTACTGGGCTCTATAAAATTAAAATTAATATTTAAAAATGAGATAAGTGCATTTCTGTTACATATACTATATACCAATTTTTAAGGACTATTCTGCACTTCAAAATAATAACTAAAACAGTCATTGTTCAAAAATATATTGTATCCTGTAAGCCCAAATTGACTAAGTGGGTAGGTTGAGGGCAGTTTATGGGATACAGGGTTGGATGTGGAACCTTGTCAACCATCTGTAGTAGCTCACATGTGCAGTTTAGGGAAACTAACTTCTTGTGAGCATATGAAGTCAGTCATGCCATAGGCATGCCACCATCACATCATGTCTTTTGACAGTGTAAAATATTAAATTATATAGTTCACATCCAGAGGGATATTATATTTATTGATCACTATCATTTTTGTATGATAATTTTGCAGAAAGAACATATCTAAGCAACTCAGATTGAGCTGTAATAAAAGCCAAAAGGGATGTGACTTAACAGTGAAAGTAGAGTTGGGGAAATTGGACTTGTCTTATGGGTTTGTTGAAAAATCACAGATGCATGAACTTAATATTTGAGAGTAATTTATATCTAGACAGTGAGTATTATTTAGTCCATTGACAATACAAAATCTAGACATTTTAGTATGTTAGGTAGAGTGTTTCATTCCAAATCAATGAAAAGATCTTTGTTACACAGCTAAAATTGTTGCACACATCTAACTTGTGTGTCAGTCATTGGTCATTGAGGTGTGATTCCCTACACTATTGTGAGCTACAGAATTCTCATCTGGCTGGGCGGTGGTGGCACATGCCTTTAATCTCAGCACTCAGGATGCAGAGCCAGGCAGATCTCTGTGATTTCAAAGCCAGCCTGGTCTACAGAACGAGATCCAGGACAGGCATCAAAACTACACAGAGAAACCTTGTCTCTAAAAACAAAACAAAGCAAAACAAACAAAAAAATTATCATCTGAAGGTACTAAAGATCCCAGCCTGTCTAAAAAAAAAATTTAGAGTGGCAAGAAAGGGTGAGTAGCTATGGCTCATGGACAAAGTGTCTGCACCACAATCATTTGCTCAATAGTAAGGGACTGAGCACAGGCTCTAAGCAAGACACTGGGATTCAGAGCACGGAGTATGTGATTCCACTTTATGTCATTATTCCCCAGTATCAGGAAAGTTATAACTAACTCATTTCCTTCACTGTTGTTTATAACAAAGCAAAGCAGAAAAAAAAAAAAAAAAAACCAGGGTCTCACTGCACAGCTCTGGCTAATCTCAAACTTATGGCAATCCTCCTGCCTCAGGCTCTCAATTGCTAGCATTACAGATGAGTTATTCTACTTTGCTTTAGAAAAAAAATATTTAAGACTTTCTATGGAACTTGAACTCTTTTTTTCTCTCATTATGCTTGTTTTAATGGTTCTCAAAGTCATGTGACAGAATTTTGGTCAAGTTGTTCCCATTAAAAAGTACTGGCTTTGAAAACTAATAACTTAAAACTGCCACACACAAAAAAGATGGTCCACAAACATTATCCTCTCTTCCTGAAAGTTTTCTGATGCAGTTGAAAGGATCAAGTAGATGTCATAACAGGCTGTCAGTCTTCCTCAGAGATCAGGCCTCAGTTTCACTTTCCTGAGGCTTGAGGAAGCAGTTTCTGGGAGGGCCATGAACAAAAGACATAGTTCTTGCAGTAGCTCCCTTTCTGCACGTACTCTGACTGCTCAAGGTTCAGCCGGTTGTTTACTGTCTGGGACCCCTCACCAACTTAGAGCTATGTGCATGGGTCAATGTGAACTGTGAGGCCAGCCAGCCCCCATGGCAGCTCAAGGACAAAGCCTGGGACTTGTCCAGGCCTGCCCAAAAAAACGATAACTGTAACCCCCAACCAGTAAATTCAAAGGTTATACATCCTCACCCAATCATATGACGCAAAGGGTTGTACCACCCTGCTTGTGGTTTTTCCCTTTAAAAACTCCTCAATCTGGGAGCTCAGGGCCATCCTCCTGCATCCGCTGCGTTGGTCATGAACCAAGCCCAGGCTTGCTTGTTATCAATAAACCTCTGTGTGTTTTGCATCAGATATCAGCTCTGTAGTGGTTTTGCTCGGGGGTCTTGTGACATGGGCACAACAAAGTGCCATCATTAACCGGTCCTTTACTATTATACTTAGATGGCCAATTGAGACAAACAGTTCTGAGATACTCTTGCACCACCAATTAAGACTTGGGTGACAGGTGTTAGTGATAATATTTTTAGCCTTCTGAGCTTTCTGGACAGACCTGGTGACTTTACCAGTTCTAGCAGCCATCTTGTCCACAGGTTTGATGACACCCACAGCAACTGTCTTCCTCATGTTACAAACAGCAAAATGACCCAGTCGATTATGGTCAGAGAAGCCCTCAACACACATGGACTTGCCAGGGACGATATTAACAATGACTGCCTCACCAGATTTCAAGAATTGAGGGACATCTTTTAGCTTCTTACTAGAATGATGATTAATCTTTTCTTTAAACTCAGCAAACTTACATGCTATATGAGCTATGACCATCCAGTACAGGAGCATAGCCAGCACTAATGTGGCCTGGGTGGTTCAGGAAAATCACCTGAGCAGTGAAGCCAGCTGCTTCCATTGGCGGGTCATTTTTGTTGTCACCAGCAACGTTACCATGTCTAACATCTTTAATGGACACGTTCTTTACATGGAAGCCCATATTGTCCTCAAGAAGAGCTTCACTCAAGGCTTTATGGTGTGTTTCAACAGACTTTACTTCTGTTGTGACATTGACAGAGCAAAGTAGCCACCATGCCAGGTTTAAAACACCAGTCTCCACTCAGCCCACAGAGACAGTCCCAATACCAGCAACTCTGTAGACATCCTGGGGGGGGGCAGTTACAGAGGCTCGTCAGTTGGACAAGTTGGCGGCAAGATGCGATCCAAAGCTTCCAGCAATGTGGTCTCACTGGCACTGCCATCTTTGTGGGTGACTTTCCATCCCTTGAACCGAGGCATATTAGCACTTAGCTCCAGCGTATTGTCACCATTCCAAACAGAAATAGGCAAAATACTACTGTGTCACAGTTTTAGCCAATTTTCTTAATGTGGGTGCTGACTTCCTTAACAATTTCCTTGTATCTCTTCTGGCTGTAGGGTGGCTTGGTGGAATCCATTTTGTTGACACCAATAATTAGCTGTTTCATACCCAGAGTGTGACCCAGAAGGGCATGCTCATGGGTCTGCCCATTCTTGGAGATATCAGCTTCAAATTCACCAACACAAGCAGCAACAATCAGGATAGCACAGTCAGCTTGAGATTGCCTGTAGTCATGTTTTTTATAAAGTCTCTGAGTTCTAGGGCATTAATGATAGTGACATAGAATTTGCTGGTCTCAAATTTCTACAAGATGTCAATAGTGATACCACGCTCACACTCAGCTTTGTTCAGGACCCAGGCACACCTGAAGCAGCATCTGGGTAGTCTCCTTTCAAATTTTTCAATGGTTTGTCAGTTCTACCACATTTGTAGATCAGGTGGCTGGTTGTGGTGGACTTGCCCAAATCTACGTGTCCAATGATGACGATGTTGTTATGAGTCTTTTCCTTTTCCCTTTTTGGCTTTGAATTAGCAGTGGTTTCTACACCTGCATTCTGATGGCAAACGTTGTGAAAAAGCACTCTTTTCTAATTATTTACTGTGCTTGATCATTCTTGATCCTCACATAACCCTGTGATACTGGTATTATCGTTAACATCCCCATTTTGTAGATAACGTATGAAAACACAGAGATGAAATCACTCAACACACTGAGAAAATGGATGAAAGAATGAGTTTCATTCCAATGACAGTTGTTGAATCCCTGGCTCTAGTCGCCTAGCTTTGTTGTTTTAGTATCTGCTAAAATGTCAGTGTGGGTCCACAGCTGAAAATTCTGGCTAACTTGTTTAATGTTCGCTAGGAAAGAAAGCAATTGCTTTTCTACATTTTTAACACGTCTTCTCCATATTAATTGCTTGTTTCCCATCTCTTATCCCTCTTCTAGTGTCTGCCTCTGTACCTCCCCATCCTTTTATTTCATGTTGTTGACAGGTGTTCTCCACCACATGTCTAGTTTTCCTAATCGAATTGTCAAGAAACAGAAAGCAAGGTGCCACTTCATCATGTTCTCATGTGAAACCTCTGGAGGAAAAGTCCACTGCCGTATACATTCAGGTGCTGGCACAGTCCAGTGTCTCACCCAGTGCAGGGTTGTCCCTATGACCCTGCTGACTGTCAGCAAAGAGTTACACACTGTCTTCATTGTTCATTTCTCTACATTAAAAGTCAGATAGACAAAAATCTTACTTACTTAGAATTTTATCATTCTTTGAATCTCTGATTTTTCTCCCCCAACCTCTGGAACAAGATGTATGGCTCTCAGTGCTATCAAATTAGCATCTGCAAAATGCCTCTGTCTCAGTGTCAATGAAACCATTATGTATAACTCAGACATGGAATCTGATCACATTCCCAGCAATTAGGTAGAATGTGCAGAAAAGGGAAGGGATGACTGATCTTATCTTAAAATTTTGCTGACCACACAGGTAAAACATTAAGACAGGCATTAAACATACTGATCTTAGATGCTTATACATCACTCATGTTGAATTCTTCATATTTTAATTGTATTTTACAACAGTAAAGTTAGATAACTATATGATAATGTACACAAAAACATAAAGAAATACACATTTTTGTGAGTATGGTATGATGAGTACACTAGAAAAAGAGACAGAAAAATATGAATATGAAAAAGTTATAAAGGATCTAAATTAACATGGAATAAACAAAACTCAAAGACAGTCAGAATTTAAAAACGGGAGTTGGCAAACTGAACAACATTTTGGCTGTTCATTAGGAATGCACTGTTGACTTTGGAGAAAGGAACTTTTGTGAGGTTAGCAAGGGTAACAGCAGCTTGTAAGGGACCAAGTAGTGACAGGGAGAAGACTCAGGAAGTATTAAGTGATTTTATGAAATGATTAGTGGCACAAAGAAAGAGCTGTACGATCCAGGCTTTCTTTTTTGACTTATGTAAAACATCGAAAGAAAGAAGAAAAGATTGTTAGTTGACAAGAAAAGTCAAAGCCATATGCCAAATGACAGATTTTCTTGAAGAAATGTTGGCTTAGAAGAAAAGGCATTTGCTTAATCACATTATTCCATGAACGATGACAAAGAGCAAAAGATAAAGGTGGAGGGGGATGACATCTAAATTCTTTTGCCTGATTCTTTTTTCTTTTGTTGTATTTTTGTCCTCTTAAGTGAAGGCAATTCCTGGCAAACAATCTTCACAAAAACTTGGAATAATAGGTGGATGCTTTCATGACAGTGTGTTTGGGGGAGTTCACGGGTGAGAAAGAGGGAATACTCCATCACCTGGAAGTGATCTCTGCTAACATCACTCTTGTCTGTCTTCCAGACATTCATGTACTAGTCCTTCATCCCATCTGAGCCGGAGGTCATCTTTATGACACAAAAACAACCACTAAGACTTTCAATTCCATCTCAAAGGAATTTTTCAGGCCAGTGGAATAGAAATATTTTAGAATGTATTCATTCCAACCCTCTTTGGCAATCACTGAAGTGCCGAGAGCGGCAGATGCCAAAAATTCCAATTCAGAATTTTTAGTTTAATTTCTTCTTAACAGTATAAGTAAACAGGTTATCAGTGACAGTGACTAAGAGAAGCAGTGTAGTGAACAGCCAAAGCAGCAGAACATTCAAACATTTCTAAGCCCGTAAACAAGCATAGAAGTTATATTTAATGAAACCAGAACAGCAGAAAACACTTCTCAGTCAGTAATCCAGCTCCCAACACCTCACCATCTCTTTCTCTGTGCTAGTTTCTTTCACATTGTCTGAAGAAATTGCTCGATTTTTTTCACTTTTGTCTCAATTACTTCTCTAAATGTTTTATACTAAGAATGGTGTAAGGTTTATTGACATCGTGACTGCTTTTGCATTATATCTGGACATGTGGTTACATTTTAAAAGTGCATTTGAATGACCTATGCAAGATCGGTGTATTATAATTTATGAATTTCTATACCATGCAAAGAACCATTTAAGAGCAAAGACTACGAACAATGTGTAATTGATTTCCTTTTGCCAGGTTCAGTGGTAATATTTGATTCACAAAAGATGAAGAGAGCAGATCATTGTGTCCTCTATAATTTCTAATGCTATCATTGGTTGTTGGTGGACATGGAGCTTATCCGTGTTTGTCTGGGAAAAAATAATAGGGTATGACTGGAAACAAATTCTAAAGTTAGCTTTTCACCACTCACTAAAACTAAGAAACAAATAACTTCTGAAAATTCTTGCATGAATTCCATATAATAAGAAAGAAGCCTCAGTTCCATTCTAGTATTATTTTCAAGTTAAGTCAGTAATGATGTAATATTCAGGAAACAAAAGATTAAGTGTCAATGGAAGTTTTAGCATTTCTCAGGATGTCCAATCCTTTGACATTGCTACATAAGTTTGTCACGTACAAAGTTCATTCTTGAGAACTACATAATTCTGTTAGAAAAAGACAACACTACAAAAACAATGTGTCAGTGTTTTAAGTACAAAAATTTGGTTTTCTGTTGTTCTGAACTCAGCTTTCTGATGCTGCCTTCAGTGGCCTTATTATTTGGGCATTGACTGAAATCATGTGCAGTTTGCTAGCTGCATTTGCTGACTGATAGAATGGTCTTCTCTAGCAGCCTGCTGAACCTAAAGTGTGAGAATGCACTGAAAAAGATGTGAGTGCTGGTGATGTGAGGCGTATGTCTTCCCATCAACGCATCATCCAAGTTGAAAGCCTTTCAATGCAAGACATGAATATTAATACATTAAACTGGCTACATACATTTTTTCTTTTCATATTTTTTAAGCTAAAGTCAGATAAAATCCAAATGTTACTTTTTTGTGAAAGCAGCGTTTTATGTTGTTTTCAGGTCTACTTAGGGGATCCTGAGAACAAATGGGCCCAGATTTTAGTCCAATCTCTTTTCTGGTCCCTAAATCTATTTAACTTGACTAAGCTCTTCAAAAATAAACAGAAGCTCAGAGTTCCATTTTAGATGTTGATTCTCTTCCTTTTGCTAATGCATTTGGAATGTGATGTTTTTCTAATAAATAATTTTATATGAGCATGCATTCCACTCTGTGTTCTTAATCTTGGGGATGGTACTCCCTCAGTCACATGTAATCCCTCTATTTGTTATGTCATTAGTATCAGGTCTCTCTAAATTGGTGCATCTATCAGGGATCAAGGAAGAAATAGAACCCACTGAGTATTTTAAGCAGGAAGACATTTGATACAGAGAGTTAAGCACTTAGGGACCCATTATAAGTGCCGAAAGAGCTAACTGGTAGAAAGCATTGGGCCTCCTGGACCATCTCCATGAATAATACAGCACTGAGCAGCCTCTCAGAAGAGGGACTGCTACCAGGGTTATCCTGAAAGCAACCCACAGCCATACTTTGTACACATGTAAATTTGAAGAAAGGAAATGGGAATAAACTTGAAGAGAAGTACTCCACCACTCTATGGCTAGCCTGCAGTCATATCCAAGAACACCATGGAATCAGCAGTACCTCAGTATTCCTGCTAAATGCATCCAATCATCAAAACAAATGTTACATCAACAACCTGGAGGGGATTCTATGAAATCTTTATTGTTTTAACCCCTTCAATTAGAACAAAATAGAGGTTTAAAGTAGCTTTCCAGGCACCCATCGAATATTATAGAGTAACTCAACATCAATGTACATTAAGCCAATTAAATATATCAGTGGTCAAAATCTACAAATCTGGTCTTTGTCCATGATAGTAGCACTCATGAAACAGATAAAGCATAGTCATATCAGGTGATTAAATAGAAGTATTCTTTGTGGTCTTATATCTAATGGAAGAATGAAAATGTTGTCCATTTCATCTACATAAATCCAGAGAAGCAGCTCCTGCCAAATATTTCTGTTCATAGTTATACTGTCAAGCACTAATGCCTGGTCTTGGCTCTGTCACATTAATCATGCCATGTTGACTTGACACTGTACTGTCTTTCAAGTGATTGATATCACAGAACTGTACCCATTAAGCCACAGACAAAGAAGATGCAGACTGTTCCCTCCCAGGTTTTCAATCAAATGCAGATAATGACAGATTGTCTCAGAGAAAGGAGCTGAGGATCTTCCTTCAAAGCTAAGATAGAAAATGTTAGATCTGCGATGCAATTATCATTAGAGAAGCAGACATGTAAGGAGGGCTGTCAGGTATTTCTTATTAGGTATTTTTCTGAAAATAGTACCTGCAACATAAGAGCACAGAGAAATTGTTCATTTCAGGTCATGACCTGGAATCAGATTTAAACAGACAGTGGGAAATCCAGAAGTGGAGAGAAGAAAATATTAGCTCATTTCTTACAACTGTGTTAATCTAATGAACATTTATTGGCTCAACCGAAAACATAGGAGCATTTATTTTTCAATTTCTACTTTTATGAGAATAGATTTCCTATCTTTACTCTTTGTGTGTATTCTGAGTGCCTATATGGGGAAGCCCTGGTGTACTGATATTCTGATTTTATCCCAGATCTGATATTTTCACCAAGGAGTTATAGTTCATTTTACAGAAGACAAACCTCAACTTTATTACACTTGTTTATCATTACATTATAACAATTGCTTCTTGGTAAAAAGATGAACATCATACTAAACATATTCTATAGACCTAGCTACAACTATATATCTGTTGACAAAGCCTGGGACTTTATTAATTCTTTGAAAATTTCATACAAAGAATTTTGGTTATATTTATCCCTCCTCCCATTTCCTCCCCTATCCACTCCTCAGGTCTGTGTCTTATTTTTGAAAACTTGTAATATCCCCAAGCACTATAATCTAAGTGGTTGTTCTCTCAATATAGTATACTTCTCAGTATTGCCTTATACTAACGGTTCCAGGCACCCAAGAGTATGTGGAAACTCAGTTATGTACCAAGAGGATATCGATTAGGTGATCATGCCGGAAGATGTTCTGCTTGACTAGGAATACAAAACCAGGTTGTGTAACTCCTGTAAGAATTAATGACTTGAGCCGGGCAGTGGTGGCATACACCTTTAATCCTAGCATTTGGGAGGCTGAGCCAGGTGGATCTCTGTGAGTTCGAGGCCAGCCTGGTCTACAGAGTGAGATCCAGGACAGGCACCAAAAACTACACAGAGAAACCCTGTCTCGAAAAACAAAAACAAAAACAAAAAACAAAAAAAGAAAAGAAAAGAATTAATATCTTAACTCTCCAAGACATATGAGCCTATCCACTTGGGGACAACTGGCTGATCATTTGGATGAATTGTGCCATAGCATTATGCATCCTAAGTGTGATGATCCCCATTTACTATATATGATCTGGGCAAATTACTAACTATATTCCACTAATCAGAGAAGAACAGAGGCAAAAGTAAGGAAACTGAGTTTGACTTTGAAATGGGGTATCTTTGTGTCCTATATGCCCGAAGCTGGAAGAAAAACTGTTAGTATTTGTAGATAGAACAGTATCTGAAACAATGACTGAGACAAAGAGAATGTGAATTGAGCACAGAAACACAAATGTTACATTCCTGCTCTCTATTAATGTAAGAATAATACCATTCCTGACAGTGAACAGCCAGCCTCTACCAAAAGGTTTTAACTAAAGACATCTGCTTTCTGTTGTTTTCAGAATTATATGATGCCCATCCTAGAACACATTCTCACAAAGACCAGGAATTCAGATGCTGAACTCAAATGAGCAGTTACAGAAAATGTTTAGAGGATAGATTTCTTGGATTAAAAGAATGATATTAAGACGTCTGGAATGTCCAGTGTCTTTGAACAGTAACTCTGCTTTGAAAGCAAATGTTCTGATATTTGACATGAGAAATGAGGAAAGGAGAGGGAGAAGAAAAACAAAAGAGACAATATGAGGACAGAGGGAAGACCCCGTAAGAGTGAAGAAAGAAAAGATGGCAGAAGAGAAAGATTGGAAAGAGGGAAGGATAGACAAAGGAAGAGAGGGATTGGGGGAACATAGATAGCCATTCTTGTTGGAAAAGGGACCAAATTCTAGTGTTTCCACCTCACAAATATAAACAAGCATGTGTTCTTTTCTGTATTCTGAATGATTTACATCAAATGTAGAGAGTGGTGGCTACTGCATTGGACTGAATAGAAATGTTCAAAGACAGGGTAGGTGGTTTGTACTATTGTTTTTTTTCCTCTTTTAGTTCTTTCTTTTTTAAACTGAAAATGGATTTTTTCTTATAATATATTCTGATATGGTTTCCCTTTCCCCAACTCCTTTTAGATCCTCTTTCCCCATCCAACCAATTCCATACCCTACATTTCTCTCATTAGAATATAAACAGGCATCTAAAAACATAATAATTAAATTAAAACAGCCTAAATAGGAAAAAAACAACAAAATAACAAACAGAAAAAAATCATAAGAAAATGCACAAGACACACATACAGAGAATGAGACTCATAAATTTCCACCCCAAAAAAATCATAAAAACAAAATTGGAAATAATAATATATAAACAAAATATTTGTTAGGGAAAAAAACCTAACAATAATTCATAGTAATACTCAGTTCTTTACATGCAACTGTGTCTTCTTTCTCTCTCTCTCTCTCTCTTTCTTTCTTTCTTTCTTTCTTTCTTTCTTTCTTTCTTTTTTTTTTCATTTCCAGTCTATTTTAGAAAACGCTCCTGGTTCTTTCTGTGTGTATAAACAAATAAACAAAAGCTACCCAGACAAAGCATTGTGAGACCAAAAACCATTTAGTTTGTTTTGTGTTGGCCATCTACTGTTGGGCATGGGGTCTGCCCTTAAGTTTGGTTTGTATACCCAGTAAGACTCTGCTGGAGAAAACTAAGTTTTCCTTCGCAAGAAGTTGTCAGCTGGATGTAGCTTCTGAGTTAGGGGTGGGGCTTGTGTTCACTTCTCCTCTCAGCACTGGATCCCATTCTGCCCAGACCTTGCAGGATCCGTGTCTCGGACTCGGTGAATTCAAATGTGTGTCTGCACTGGTGCATTTAGAAGGGCCTGTTTTCTTGGTGTTCCCCATCCTCTCTGGCTGTTACACTCTTTCTACCTCCTGTTCCACAGAGTTCCCTGAGCCCTAAGGGGAGGAATTTGATGGTGACATCTCATTTACAACTCAGTGTCCCGAGGCCTCTCACTCTGCATTTTATCCAGTTGTGGGTCTCTATATGCGTTCCCTTCTGCTGCAGGAAGAAGCTTCTCTGATGATGGCTGATCTGTTCTTTTAAAAGGCTTATCCTGTATCCCAGCTTCTCTGGTTTTATTATAGAAATACAGTAATGTGTCTAACAAGTTTTTATACACACAGAAAGAACCAGGAGCGTTTTCAAAAATAGACTGGAAATGTAAACAAAAAAAAAAGAAAAAAAGAAAAAGGAAGACATACTCTCACGTAAAGAACTGAGTATTACTATGAATTGTACTCTTTCTATTAATGAATGTTTTCTGTCTTAATATCCAACAGAAGGGAAAATTTACTCTAGTTTGTCCTTGTCATTGCTACTACTTGGATGCCATTGTCAACAACTCTTAGTGTTTTGTCAACGCCTCTTACGTTTTGTTTCTTTCTTGGATTCTCCAACGGTTCTTCATTTGACAATGTTTTCAGACAATTTATTCTTCCTGTCACTTGTATCAGATTTCTTTCTGCTACATTTTTCTTCAGTTTGAATTTACAAAACAGTAACTTTTAGAGTTAAGAATACAATCAGATTTTCAGAGAGAGGTGTGGAAAACAAGAAAAGCAATCAGGCAATCATTCTGCCTGTCTGGTATAAAGCTGCTATTTCAAAACAGTCCCAAGCACATAAAGTATAGGGTAAATGTGTATATTAAGACAAGGAGTCAGGAAGTTACACAGCTAATAGGTGTATGCATAAATTACTGCATGATAAATAAACAAAATTTCCATACCTCACTAAACATTTTTGACATTAAGCATGTGGTTTTCACATACTAATAAACTGTATAAAAATCTGGATGCCAAATGGGTATTTTACAGTTTTCTTGACACAAGGTACCTGAAGCTAGTAAAGCACAGATCCAGAATACTGCCTCCCACTTTAGACAATAATACTAAAGAGTGGCAAGTCAGATTACCCACACTTTCCCCAAAGTGACTACAAACCTATCTTCATGGGAAATCCCATGATGGTTGGTAATTTTAGTGAAAGTGACAGTTACTTCCTCATGTGTTACAAAGGCATACATAGTACCTGACCCAGGAGAACAGTCAGCAGCAGAGTCCCCACACAACACACTGTGGAAGAGTCTAAATACGAGAACTTCCGACCCAACGAAGCTAGGTGAGGCCATTTTCTTAGTCAGAAATATAGTCACCAACTCAAAGGATGCAAGGCCTGAACTTGCAGACTTGATTTTCTAATTCAATCACATCAACTCTAATTTCTTTGTGGAACACAGTGTTCTAAGCTTCTTCTACTAATGGCTCGGCCTTTCCATTGGTGAGTACCTGTCGTGAGGTCTGTCAAGGTCCCATCAAAAGTCACCACATAAGAATATCACACTCAAAATTCTAAGGTATTTAGAGGCCCTATATCTGGTACCAGAGTCAAAGGCAATTACTGAAACAAAAGATGCTTTGAAAACCATATATATATAAAATCATAAACTCTTAAGTGCTCTGTATTAAGTAGTTCTCTCTCTCTCTCTCTCTCTGTCTCTCCCTCTCTCTCTCTTTCTCTCTCTCTCTCTCTCTCTCTCTCTCTGTCATCCTCTACTTCTGTATAAAAAGAGGGATTAAGAAACAGATAAGGAGAGAGATAGAGGAGAGAGAGAAGGATTCTATGCCCTATTTCACAACCACTTTGGTCGATCATGTGTGAATTCCCAGACTACTTACTGTATGGCCTACATGTCATTCTAGCATGCTCATCCTACCTGATTTATCATGCATCTTTATATACTGTTTTGAATTATTTTCTAGATTAATGTCACCTAGAAAAACCATATAAAAGGAACTAAAAAGTTTTACAGGTACACTGTTGTGCCAGGAGCCACCTCATTCATGTTGTGCCCACTCTCTCTCATCAAGATTTCACCGAGTGGCCAACATATTCCAGAGAGGATTGTGAAAGGACATTTTAGTATCTTAATACAATGATGACACCACAAAACAGTGTATCTTGGAGAAAGTGCCCTTCAATTTAGCAACACAACTACAATTAACTGTAGAATACAATTGCTGACTATTTTTTTTATTTTCCAAATTAAAGTGATAAAAGCAAACCCAATTATTTACCTCTGATTTCTTTCCTACCACAGATACAAATCTCCTGTTTTTTAAATGTTTGCATACATATACATATATATATATATATGATTTTATATGCCTATATGTATAATGCATGAATAAATTATAAATAGGTACACATGTCTTCTGTATATATAAAGGACAATATATTCGTGTCATGGTGGTGCTATACCAGTTTTCTAGGACAGCTGCAACACAGAAAAGCAAACTGGTAGTTTCACTAGGAAATTCATGACATCGGAGCTGTGTTGACTAAATAATCAAGGCCCTGGGAGCACTGGTCCAATTCTGAGATCCATACTTCTTGTCTAAGCCTGGCTGCATTCCTGGTGATTTCTGACATTCCCTGGCTCTAAACATGTATCTGTGTCCCACCCTTTATGGTCACTTGCCATTCAACTTAGTGCCTGTCCCCAATGCTCCACTTTAATAACTACAAATCTCATGTTGGATTAGAGGCCACTCTTATGACTTCATTGAGATGTTACTACTTCTATAAGAGGCTGTCTCTAAATAAGGTATATTTTGAGACACAAAAGAGTGCAGATTGGAGGAAGGGAAGACTTGAGTGATTGTATAAAGAACAGACTAAGACGAAGGATTCATCAGATGACTATGGTTGTGACTGGGGTTTTCCACTTCAATTTCAGAAAGGCTCCTGGCCAATATCACATCTAAGAGGAGCCCCTACAACATTCCATGCTTTCCATTCCAAAACAGTGTCTTGCTCTAATAGTCTAAATTTCCTAATTTTATCCACATGGTTTTGTCTATAGTATGAAGACAAATTAGTAAGTGGAAGACTGATCTGAAATCCATACTTTTGCTCAAAGGCTTTGCAGTTTGCCAAGAATTCCACACAGTAATTCAGAAATTTCAGATCAACACTGGAGTATTGCGTATCTCCTCATTCCTTGTTTATAAAGCTGTATTAGAAAGAACAACCCAGACTCAGTCCAGAAACGTGCAGTGTCTGGAATCACGAATTGAGTAGGCACA